>NW_028157892.1:0-25893 GCF_964263955.1 Coregonus lavaretus | reverse complement strand
CCAGAATAAAACATGATAGTGTGGTATTGAGACAACGATGCTGATATGCTGTGTTGACAAGAAATCCGCGGACACTGAACTCTGATTATAATGGTTTATTATATCAAAGATTTTCAGCATCAATTTACAGACTTCTGCAGAAATCCGGAGAACAACTAACCCAATCTAAAAATGATTATTCTCCCCGTCCTTTGTTCCAACCATGGTATTTATCCTATGTAACATAATATGGCGTGATTTGAATAGACCAATCCCTGACCTTCACATAGCAGACTCTCCTCTGTTTTAGGGGGCCCCTATATTAATGCTTTCCAGATGTTTCCGCAAGCAGAGCCAAGTTCTGGAATGTTCAGATACTACAATAGTACCATGGTATATATATATATATATTTTTTTTTTTCAGCAAGCGAACATAGCTACTGTATCTTCTATTTTATTGCTACAAACATTTTAAGGAAATCGTATTTATCACATTTCCAAAAGGCCTCTGAAATTCGAGCTTTGTCCTGGCAGGACGATTGGGGGCTTTAACCTTTTTAATTATTGCAGAAATTGGACAGAACCACCAGGGAGATATTGAAATCACCAAGAAAATGATCAAGATGGTCAAGGTAATGATAGTAGCAAAATGAATCAGTTAACGTTAGCTCAGCTGCTGTATTGGGGAGTACAGACTTACTTGCTAGTAAACTAGCAGCTACTTTAGTATAAATGCATTCTATCATTTTGCTGGTGCTGTATTTAAAATGGTGAACTTATGACATTGAGACAGACCATGGGCATTTATTGGCCAATTTAATAAGGACTGATTTTGGTGGTAACTGAATTCCTACCAGAGACAGAGACAGAGGTATGGCACAATAGATACTCCTATACACACAAAATTATCACACTATTTTAACTGTGCTTTATGAAAGGCATTGGATCTGTTAGCTACAGAGTGAGTTTGAGTACAAATTCAACAAGTGCGCCCTGGAGCGCCCATACACCTCCAAATAATCCTTGGAAAGACGTACAGGGAGCACAACGTTGAGGGCGTTCCCCCCGAGGACATCTTCCAGCTGGTGGGCAAGGCCGTCAGAGGACGTGGAGGAGGATGAGAGCATCTACGGCAAGATTTCAACCAGTGCTGAGTTGAGTAATCACCCTGGTAACACACTGGTAATAGCCTACTGTAACCATGGTAATACCGTAACCACAATGCCAAACAACACAACGCACATTTACAGGCCGAGAAAAGTGAAAAGATGGTTGTGGGAACATCGATAATCCAGAAATTATTTAGAGGCCCTGAAGTTTCAGTTGAGGAGACATGTTTTATATTTCTGGTTTCATGTTGTTTTTTACTAGATGGAAACAAACATTAAATGAAGCAGACTAGACTGCAAGTGCCTAATTAAGAAGAGAAAATACAAACTGTATGTTCAGTAGTGACTGAAATGATTGTGTTCTAACTGAATGTTTTACTGTTCATGTATAAATGAAATTGACATTTATGTTAAATTGCACAATTGAGTTGCACTACAAAAATGTCAAATACAAAATGCCAAACACAAATAATTATTGTAGTCTTTACCTTTTTCATACGAAATCACACTCCTTAATTGCAATTATATTATTTTGTGATAAAATACTAGTACAAATTAGTGTCGAAAGTGAAAACATACCGTAGGTATGTATATGGTTAGAAAAAAAATCAGATGTGTGTTCAACAGGGAGAAACATTGTGGAACGTTCAGATATAAATATTTTATGAAGAACAAACATGCATCTGACAAGTAGAATAAGGAATCATAACAGCTCTATTCATGACATTTCTATCTGCAATGTTTGCCAATTGAATGTGGCCCGGGTTGCAGTGGTTCTTTTCAACCACTAGGGGGAGCTATTGGATTATGTACTTGTACATATCAAATTTGTATTCTTGGGTAACCAAATCTACAGTGTATGCACCATTGCACCCTGTAATGAATATTTGTATATTATATTGTAGTGGAAAACATTTATTGGATAGTTTTGATTGGTTAGTTTTGGGTGATTTGATTCTGAAATAAAGCAACTGACACCTACATTTCAAACAAAGTTTCATTTAATATCATATGACATTTTATACAGAATGACTGATATGATTTTTACAATATTATACATGATTCAAGTATACATGATTATGATTCATATACATGATTCATACTTAAATATATGGTATGTAACAGAAATATAAAAGCCTTGCCATTCATTGTATGTTATGTATTATTATGATAGACTTCCACGCCATCCATATAGTTCTGTATGTTGACAGTTTTTCCTTCCTACTCATCCATACATTAAATGTTACACATGCATAAGATCAATTGAAAAAATATCAAGAAATTACATACTAATTTATATGAAAGTGCTTTCTTTATTAATGCAATGTGGATGTCTAATGTTATGAAGTTATCTGTAATCTAAAAGTGTTCTATAGATATCAATAACATTAAACCCTAAAGCAGTGGAAGCAATATTGGTCTAAATATAAGATGGAATAATCATATTTTGAGTTTACATTACAGTTTTCAAACTGTTTGTATACATAAAAAGTGCATACATGAGAGAAAACCAATTGACAATGATGAAATTGGCTTAGAGAAATTGACAAAAAATGACGGGGATACAGTAATAAATGGAAAATCGTTTAACAAAGAGAATCCATTATTTTAGTTGTGAATAAAGTAGCAAATTTTGCCTATTCAGTCTCAGATGGTTCAATTATTACTGTTAAAAATCACATTTAGTATATCCCAGCGAGCAAAACTGGTTCAAAAGACGTTGTTTCCATGGCAAAACTGTTCGAAAAGACATATTTTCAACCAGTTTTGCCCACTAGAATGTGATAATATAACAAATCACTATTATGGTATAAGTATGGCAAAATTGGGCTTGTCATCTTAAAAATGATTTATAAGAAAATGACTTAATTGTGGTGATGCACATACTGTATGCTTCATGCGCTAGAGCAGGGCTCTCCAACCCTGTTTCTGGAGCGCTACGGGGTCCCGTAATTTCTCGCTCCAATCTTAATCTAGCGCACCTGATTCTAATAATCAGTTGGTTGATAAACTGAATCAGGTTAGTTACAACTGGGGTTGGATTGAAAACCTAGGTAGCTCTCCAGGAACATGGTTGGAGAATCCTGTGATAGAGATATGTTTTGCCATTGCCAGTCAAATGGTAAGCACCGTATAGTAATGGTAAGGTAAAAATTCTGAAGGAACTAAATAGTTTGACATTTCATTGTTTTATGATCGATCTTATAGTGGAGAAGAAACCTATCGATTTTTTTTACAGAATAGAACTATTGATTATTTTGAGAATATCATTCAAATGCTATTTTGCTTTGGTCAATATGAAATCTTAAACCCCTATTCTGTTCAGTTGATCAGAAGTGAAAAAAACAGGATGTTATTCAGATATACATGTTACTGTTTGCTGTATTATACAGAGAAAACAAGCAAACAAATAATGTATAAAAAATATATATTAAGATGTTCCTTATATGATTCTGATGTATACAAACTGTATCAAACATGGAAAACTGATAATTTGTGCAGAGTTCACAACCCCTTTACATGTTTTCCACTTCAAATGTTAAAGGGGTTGTTGTACACTGAAAGTGATTTAAAATAGTGTGTCCCTACATCATACGGTGTACTGAATTTCACACCTGTCGACCATTTTAGCTATTTACATTTGTCAGGTTCCACAGCTGATTTGCATATAGAATAAGTGGAGTACTGTGTATATATATTTTACCGAAAAATTTGTATTGTTACATTTTCAACCATAAAAATGTTGCAGCATTAGGAACAATAGATTTACTCAACTGGATTCACCTTAATATTAAGTGTCAACCAAGTTGTAAAATATGGGTTGGGGTTAAGAAACAGAAGATAAACTAACATTAGAAATACTATATTATATTTACTTAACAAAATTGCCCCAAACAAAAACAACCCTCTTCATATTACTACCATGTTCTCTTCATATACATTTTTACCTTTCCAAACTTTGCAAATTCATACAACCATGTTCCAGTTATAAACCATATCAGAACTGTACAAATTCTAGATTGTGATTTGAGAACAGAAACCTTTTGGGTTTTGCAATTAAGCATTTGTAATATAAATACAACTGAAAACTAATTTACAAAAATCAAGAAAAAGACTTCCACTTGATCCATGCAATCTACAGACACTCTTATAGCAAGGACATGTGCAAATTGATCTCGATTTGCTGCAGTTCGGTAAACTTGATGAAAGCTAAGGAGCCTATCTTCTCTTTGAACTACCTGTTGGTGGATCCAACCATGTTCATCATGCCTTGACATTTCTTGCATCCGTTGAACTTCTCTTCCATTTCTCTGCCACTTTCTGGTTAGGACATGCAGGACCTTTTCCAGAGCTCCACTTAATACAGTTATCAAAGTTTTTGAGCCAGATTAACAGTTGGACAGTTGATACCTGACTAATTCAAATATATTCTCTAATCATATCACAAAGTCCTCTGGATTGGAGCAACCAGACGTGGTCCCCTACTCTCCATCATGGGCGCGATTACAATCGCCTGTCTGTCAGTCAACGACAGATTTAAACCAATGGAAGCTCTCGGATGTGGTCATGTGACGCGGAGAGAAACCCATCCCATTGGGCAGTAGCATCATGAATCAATCACTCATCGACAGGTCCGTCTGCCCTGCTCAAAGTTCACGACTTATAATCCGCAGGTTGTGCTCAGACATTTTAAATGAATCAATCAAGTCAGGCTAGTTTTCTACTGCTCCTCCCAACGGAAGCCCCCATTGACAACAGGAGGATCATCTGAGTGTGTGAACTCTATGTGTGTGTGTGAGAAAAGGTGCGTTTGTGTTTCCAGGGGGTTGGTGTTAAAGTGGGGGCTTTCAGATGGAGATGGGACACACGATGACCTTGTCTTCCAGCATGACGCTGGTTACCAGGAAGAAGATGTACAGTAAGAACATGAGTCCTCCGAGCACCTTGCTCATCTTCCACTTGCAGGAGGCGATGGAGATGATGACGAAGAGTAACATGAGGAAGAGGAGCACGATGGCGCAGAACAGGCCATTGCTGCTCACCTGCACCTCCTTGAATTCATTGACTAGGCTGTAGATGAGCCAAGGGAACGGCAGGCTGGAAGGGTAGACAGCGGAACAGAGAAATAACATGGACTGTTACTGTCTAGAGTAGACTATATGGTGTTAAAGTGAAAACAGAGTTGCAGTTGATCCTTTGACTTCTAGGGTGACATTTTCATCAGACAAAAGAGCATAGATCTGTGCAAAAAATACTGTAACATTGCAAATGTAACCAGCTTGCCCAAGAAAACGTCAAAAAATGACTAATTCATGCAAACAGGAGTTGAAGCATTTTAAATGTGCTTTTGGACTGACTTACCCCACAGTAATGTCAAATATGTTGGAGCCCACTGAACTGGACACAGCCATGTCACCCAAGCCTTTCCGTGCTACAATGACACTGGTGATTAGATCAGGGATTGAGGTACCAGCTGCTAATATGGTCAATCCCATGATCTCCTCTGTAATCCAGAAGGTCTCTCCAACCTGAGAGTTAAAATGGATTAACTACATTGTTCAAACAAAGACGAAGAATCAGATTTGGAGTTATGACGACTGGAAATAGACATGGCTGAAACTCAATGGAATGACTGGATCTTGTTTGGATTGGTTGGCTCTTGTTCTATAGTCGAGGTTAACGCTGATCTGACTGTGGAGCTAGTAGGTTTACTGGAGGTAGTTGCTTAGCTGTTAGGATTATGTGTCGTGGTCACACGTAGACTGATATGCTGCCACCATTATCAAAAGACCATAGGTGAGGTGAGGTAATGAGTGACACATTTTTGCCCTTATAACAGTCATCTCAATTCTAGAGTAAAGAATCATGTCAGCTCTATTCATGGCACTTCTACCTGCAACGTTCCACAACATTTTACTTTGGGCCCTCCTGAACGCAACCCTGTCCTGTATCAGGAGTCGAAACAATAAAAGCAAACCCTATGTTTTGATTGGCTCAGAATGAAAGTGACAGGTGTCAGAGAGGGGCTTACCTGATGAGCCCACCACACCATGAGGTAGGAGAAGGCAGCAATCCAACAGATGGAACCAATGAATGTTATGGGGAAGAACTTTGTGGAAGTCTGAAAAAAAAAAAAAGGATGTTTATGAAAACGTTCAATGTCTTTTTGAACCGTCATAGATTTTCACAAATCAATCAACCTACCAACCAATCAATCAACCAATCATAGCTACACCCCAAATGTTAATGTAGTCTGAAGAGTGTAGCAGCTCCACTTACCTCTCTCCTGACATCCGGCAGAGTGAGCCACAGAGGGAAGACGATGGGGAGGATAAGGAGATACGTTACTCGTTTGCGGTTTGTCGCCGGCCACTCCAAACTCAGAGGAGCATCCTCATCTTCCTCCTCCTCCTCAGCCTACCAAACAGAGAGGGGGGGGGGGGTTAGAGAGTAACAGTGACAGAAATACCAAGGCTATAAAACATATTCGATTTCAATCCAGTGTGTGTTAGTTACTCTCTTGAACATCATGTCACTGATTTTGGAGGTATTTGGTAGACAAAGCATACCGGTCCTATATCGCCGTTCGCGGGCGAAGTGACTTCCACTGTTACGTTGGAACTGTTGGGGATGTTTTTGTCTGCTTAGCGAGACAAAAAGAGAGAGGCCAGGAGTTAGACTTGAAGGAGAGACAGTGAGAGGCTCTGGAGGATGCAATACAATATATATTATGTATATACAGTATATTTAAGCAATAAAGGCTGAGGGGGTGTGGTTTATGGCCAATTTACCACAGCTAAGGGCTGTTCTTATGCACAACCCAACGCGGAGCCCTTAGCCGTGGTATATTGGCCATATACCACAAACCCCTGAGGTACTTTATTGCTATTATAAACTGGTTACAAATGTAGTTTTATTATACCCGTGGTATACGGTCTCTTATAAACTGGGTGGTTCGAGCCCTGAATGCTGATTGGCTGACAGCCATGGTATATCAGACCGTATACCATTTGTATGACAAAACATGTATTTTTCCTGTTCTAATTACGTTGGTAACCAGTTTATAATAGCAATAAGGCACCTCGGGGGTTTGTGATATATGGCCAATATACCACGGCTAAGGGCTATGTCCAGGCACTCCGCGTTATGTCGTGCCCTAGAACAGCCCTTAGCCGTGGTATATTGGCCATATACCACACCTCCTCAGGCCTTATTGCTTAAATATACCATGGCTTTCAGCCAATCAGCATTCAGGGCTCGAAACACCCAGTTTATAATATAGTAGCTAACACATATAAAGTATTGAAACATATTTACGAACATTTAAAATGTAAAGCTCACCTGCGACACCGTTGGGTTTTTCCCCGTCCCCGCCATCTTGACATTTCTGTTTGGCCATCTTGTGAAGAATGGAGGCCTTCTCTTTGAATCGCCCTGAAACACAATCATTGCTATATAGAGTCAGTGATAAACCCCAACAATATGAACCTAGCCACGAATTCCCCACTAATGGAAACATATAACAAAACATTACAAATGATCAAGACTTCCGCCGAGGTTGCATCCCCTCCTTGTTCGGGCAGGCTTCGGCGTTCATCGTCACCGGCTTACTAACCACAGCCGCCCCAATTATCATCATCACATTTGTCTTGTCCTTGTGGGTAATTGTTTGAATGTGAGAGTAGTGGAGCTCGGTGGAGCTACTCGTACCATTTTGTTGCCAGGGGAAATATTTCCCCTGTGCCTATGTATTGTATGGAGATACCGTTACAGTGTATTGCCAGGGTAGATAGTTTCCGCTGTGCCTGTTTCGTTTGTCGCTAATCCAGCGTATTTTGTGTAACGAAGGAATAAACTCTGTATTCGGTGAATACCCTCCTGCGCCTGACTCCTTCCATCACACTCAACACACAAATATTTTATTTTATGTTTCCATTAATGGGAATTTATGAAAACATGCCTAATACAGAAACATATTGAAACAAATATATCAAATATAAATATTGGAAGTGTGTCTATATTGAAGGTGTGTCAAAAAACCCATTGTTTTACCACCCAGTCCCTCACCCTCACTGAGGGGGTCCAGTGTGTGGATCATGAGCTGGAAAATGCTATTCCTCATCAGGGTGTTGTGGAGGGAGGCCGATGATCCTCCTCTCTGGAGACGGGGCTTGGCCTGCAGTGGAGACCAAGTGCATTAGCTGCTTTAACATCTCTATACCAGATGATCATCTATAGCTTCAATACGATAATCTATAGCTTCAATACATAGCTCTAATCTTTAGCTTCAATACTAGATCATCTATAGCTTCAATACATAGCTCTAATCTATAGCTTCAATACAAAGCTCTAATCCATAGCTTTAATACAATGCTTTAATCTATAGCTTCAATACATAGCTCAAATCTATAGCTGCAGGGGTGGAGTCAATTTGGTTTTCAATTCAGTCAAGTGAACTGAAATTCAATGTATGAATTGAGTTTCGATTTTACTTTCCTGGATTGACCCCAACCCTGAATTCACAATGCATCTGTGTCTTTGGTACAGAGTGGTGTAGCAATGATGCAGTTGAACACAGCGGTTTGCACAGTGAATGCACAGTGTGACATGTCAAGTGAGTGAGTGTCAATAATGAGTGCCTTGTAGTGCAAACCAGAGCCATATATTTAGAGAGTTAGGCCAACTTTTGTTCTAATTCCAGACATTCAGTTACATAGCATTGTTTAAATATTCCCCATGTAATGTTAATGTGGAGCTAACATGGCTGCCATAGAATGTTGTAGTGTCATGTAAATGTGTCATAATGCAGAAACGGCATTGGCCCAACACTCTAAATACATAGCTCTGGTGCAAACTAACTGACACATTTGTAGACCTTTATATTTCATTGTATGCATGCAGCATTGCTTTCTATGGCAACATGCTTTCTGTGCTTGCTTAACAACACTGGATATTCAGTACTGTCAATGTGACAGACACATACAAGTACAGATTAAAGATGCCACAACAGAACATAAACATACCGTCAACTTGTTCTCGTCGTCACCCGTGCTTGCCTTCAAAGGAAAGAAGTAACAAGAAAAAGAGACAGACGTGCATGTATGAAGTCACACGAAAACAGAAAATATAATCTGCCAAGAAATGCTCGTTATTGACAACACAATGTAGCCTAATGAATGAAATAAAAGCAGCCATCATGCTAAATTATCAGGATATCAAACTGTCAGTAGGCAAGACAGTTTCAGAATGATCCATAGAGAATGTAAATGTTGTAATGCAGCTGGGAAGACATGGCGGCTCAGGGTGTTGCCAACACAAAACCTACAGATGCAGCTCCTCTAATCTAAAGCCAACAGTTCTTCAGAGGACATATACAGGACAGTTGTGGAGACAGAATCCCTACACAACTGTTTGAGAGAGAAATTAAATTGAGAAAGCATACTGCTTTTATGTTTGGAATGTAAGGTACAGTATGATACCATAGCAAGCAGTAGGTTTCCCTGTCTAAAATAGGACAGCCATTTGTGAAGACTTATTTGAATGGGATACATTGATGAATAGTATGGGACATGTATAGCAAAACATGCTAAGATGACATGGCGTGTTGGGAATGCACGAAGCAAAATGCAAAATATCCTATGATTGTATGAGAACATTGGAACATTTGGTTTGTGCCGTGTGGCGTACCTACATACACACCACTGTTGCACAACGTAACGTGCCCTTTCTGTTAACTTCTATAGAGGATTGCTTTTGGATTCCTTCTAATGATATATTTAGAGGACTGCATAGTCTTCAATAGTTAATAACTGTAGACACGATGAGTAGACTAGAGGGTAGGGTGCTGCGTATACTGGTTAAGGTAACGTTTGAATTTATAATGTACAGTGCAGTCAGAAAGTTTTCATACCCCTTGACTTATTCCACATTTTGTTGCGTTACAGCCGGAATTCAAAATGGATTAAATTGTTTTTGTTTTTTCATCCATCTACACACAATACCCCATAATAAAGTGAAAAAGTGTTTTTAAAAATGTTGGCAAATTTGTTGAAAATGAACTACAGAAAAATGTCATTTACAGAAATATTTACATCCCTGAGTCAATACTTTGTAGAAGCACCTTTGGCAGTGATTACAGCTGTGAGTCTTTCTGGGTAAGTCTCTAAGGGCTTTCCACACCTGGATTGTGCAACATTTGCCCATTATTCATTCAAAATTCTTCAAGCTCTGTCAAAATGGTTGTTGCTATACAATCATTTTCAGGTCTTGCCATAGATTTTCAAATAGATTTAAGTCAAAACTGTAACTCGGCCACTCAGGAACATTCACTGTCTTCTTGGTTAGCAACTCCAGTGTAGATTTAGGTTATTGTCCTGCTGAAAGGTGAATTCCTCTTCCATTGTCTGGTGAAAAGCAGACTGAACCAGGTTTTCTTCTAGGATATTGCCTGTGCTTCGCACTATTCAGTTTCTTTTTTATCCTCCCCAGTCCTTAATGATTACAAGCATACCCATAGCATGATGTAGCCACCACCACGCTTGAAAATATGAAGAGTGGTACTCAGTAATGTGTTGTATTGGATTTGCCCCAAACATAACACTTTGTATTCAGGACAAAAAGTGAATTGCTTTGCCAAATTCTTTGCAGTATTTTTTTTGTGCCTCGTTGCAAACTGGATGCATGTTTTTGATTTTTTTTCTTCTGTCAATTAGTAACTACAATGTTGTTAATCCATCCTCAGTTTTTTCCTATCACAGCCATTCAATTCTGTAACTGTTGTAAAGTAACCATTGGCCTCATGTTGAAATCCTTGAGCGGTTTCCTTCTTCTCCAGCATCTGAGTTAGGAAGGACACCTGTATCTTTGTAGTGACTGGGTGTATTAATACACCATCCAAAGTGTAATTAATAACTTCACCATGCTCAAAGGGATATTCAATGTCTGCTTATTTTGTCATTTATTTTTTTATCTACCAATAGGTGCTCTTCTTTGTGAGGCATTGGAAAACCTCCCTGGTCTTTGTGGCAGTATAAAAATGTATGCACTCACTAACTGTAAGGCGCTCTGGATAAGAGCGTCTACAAAAATGTATTTCTTAAACTGCATTGTTGATTAAGGGCTTGTAAGTAAGCATTTCACGGTAAGGTCTACACCTGTTGTATTTGGCGCATGTGACAAGCACATTTGGATTTGATTTGAATAACTTCAATACAACCCTGTGCAAAGACAACAGAACTGTGCAACACCTCAGGAGCTTGCTGTGCTCAGACACATTGTTATACTATAGCTAACTATGTATCTTCACACCACAAAACAAGAGAATAGGAATGCATGACAATCCTAGTAACATGTACCTTTTAAAACGGAAGAAGAAACATCTTGAATTATAGGAGCTAAGAGTTTTGAGTTACAGAAGCAATTTGACTAACCAGACATAGGCCAAGTATTAGCCACACTGTAGTCAACTACTGTACGTTTCAATTCTAAAATAATAGATTATGATTACCAATAAAAAATACTGAATTTCAACTATTTTCTTGAATTAGCAGAGTTAAAAACCCTGAACAGCCCTGTTATTTGTCTACCAGAAAATGGGACAATTACACAACCATTTTGTATCAATGTAGACTGAGTCATGTAGTCTAGTTAGTGCTTTCATTGGGGTTAGGAGGATCCATCCATAGGCACTAGTAGCTGTCTCTCAAAGTGTTAGCGGATGAGCGTTAGCCATGTGAATGCCCAAACTAACTAAGGCTTTTCCAGTAAGGAAGGCTAAGGCCCTGTGCTGTGTTTGATTCCCGGCGGTTGGCTGTTGCCTAATGCTCACATGGCCCTAAGGGTTATTTATTAGGCATTGAGCCAAATAACCTGCAGAGCATCTGCTGCCGGAGCTTAAGGTTAGGAATGGATGGACTGACTAGATGGAGAGCTGCTGGAGGTTTGCATTGTAGCCTGGTGTACTGTGGCAGGCAGGTAGTCTAGCGGTTAAGAACATTGGGCTAATAACCGAAAGCTCGCTGGTTCGAATCCCCGAGGCAACTAGGTGAAAAATCTCTCGATGTGCCCTTGAGCAAGGCAATTAACTCATTGCTCCTGTAAGTGGCTCTGGATAAGAGTGCCTGTTCAATGACTAAAACGTCAAATGTACAGACATAGTGCTTTTTATCCACTCTGAAACCACCGCCAAAACACTTTCACATTTCCAACCGGTCCCGTTATCACCACACTGACCAGTTTGCTTAACAGTTGGTCTTCTGCGTCTAATCTGATCTGAAATGGGCACCATTATCATCACTAGCACATAAGCATTTCCCTGCACCTTTTATACCTGCTGTAAACTGTGTATGTGACGAATACATTTGATTTGATGTTGACAGGACATTAACACTGACAGTACGAAAATGGATTCTTAACAGAACTCCCACCTAGGTCAGGAGGGGAGTGGGTTTGGAGAATAGGTTGCTTAGTTTGCAGAAACTTTAGGTTTTCGTCATAGCCACAAATAGGGTAGCAACAAATTGGGTAGCCGCAATACAAATATAGCAATAATATTTAATAAATCCATCTTTGTTCAACTGAAAAGTCATTGGCCTTATACTATTCTATAGCTTATAGCAGTAACCCTTTACTGCAGTGGGCTAAATCAGGGTCACACAGAGTGTTTCTTGGTAGTCTTAAACAAATCTACTTTGATACAAAGGTATACACCTAACACACATGGTTATGGGCTTAAAAACAAGAAGACACCTGTATCATGTCAGAAATAGAGTTGAAATGTATTCAATTTTCAGTTTGCGTCCCAATATTACACTTTATATACATCACAGAAGACTTAAATATAACAAAACCGTTTGACAAAAAAAAAATTTGCTTATTAATTATGAAATTATGAACAAAAAGTACATTCCACCCATGAGGCCACTAGAGGGCGATTTGGTCATTTGACTGCAGGAAAGTATATATATATATATATATTAAAGAACAAATCATGACTCGACAAATTCTGTAGGCCTATCTAGACAAACATTTTATGAGGTGAATTATGTATGAGTCTACATATAAAAACTAATACCAAAAAGATACCAAAAAGAAAGGAGCACAGGATGAACTGTGATTAATATAATCATAATAGAACCTCATCAAATTGATAGTTATATCAATATAAATTATAACAGAGACATAGATGTCTCTAGCTACAGAATCTGGGTATGAGTAAACAATGCACTAATAGGTGATCCATTTGATCCACAAACAGGGTAATTGAAGTTAATTAAAGTTAATAGAATAATAGGGATCTTTTTCACTGCCATTGTTTTTATATAAAGTAGCTTGGACTCCCTAACTTATTTTATACCTCTGCAATAACAATGGAAACATACGTATTTGTTTTACTTTAAGTACTATTTTCCAGAAAGTGTTTTTGCTATAGAAGCGCATTCAAACACTAGACATGTCCTCCTAGCTAACACCATATTTACCAAAATCCTGGGGAATGGCTTGGAGAGGGAATTTGCAGTGTTTTCATACATAAACATACATGCAAACACACAAACTGGACATACATACATACATACATACATACATACATACATACATACATACATACATACATACATACATACATACATACATACATACATGTACACACTGTACTATAAGAAATATCTGGACGAGAAAATCAACATATATATCAAATGCATATTATTTACTTCTTTCAGTGCGTCAATAACAGGAAATAGTCTGGAATTCAATCAAACTTGCACTGCAGGGGGTAACTGCACCATTGGAATGTGCTTGTTATGTAATTTGATTAATTTAAGTGTAATCAATTCAAACTGCCAATCAAAATGATATTTAAGTTCTTTATAAGGAACATATTAAGCTTTTGAAATAACTATAATTCACAGTATACTGAAGCCATAAGTGACAGCCAGCCAGGGCTCTCTGCAAAGCCGGGAGTTTTTGCAAGGCTCCTTGCAAGGCAGAAGTCAATTGTGTCCACCTGACCCACCAAGCTCCCAGACTTAGAGAGGATTAATCCACAGAGATAACCGTATTTAGAACGGTAATTTCAAACCCTTCATGGGAACTCTCACAACAACCTTCACATGTCACAACGTGACATTTGATTCACACCTCACACTTTTATTACACTTATTTTATATTGGTTGAATATTGGTTGTTACTTGGGTGGGGTTACAACCCTTAAGGGTCACAGTGTCCATCAAGATATTGGATATAGAATAAAGTTTTAAGTGTATTACCGGTACCCTTTCTGCATGGGAAAGAAGTTAACCCAATCACAATACAAGTACCCTTTTAGTTATAATTAATAATAAAGACTGGAGCATAAGCAATGTAGACAATACATCAGCTGTTTTTATGGTCTTCCCTATTTCTGAGCCAATGAAACACACTGTAGCATATTGGTCAATTGTGGCCCTGGGGTTTAGCACAGGAACAGGAAGTGAACCCTCACAATAAAGGTAAACATTATACTAAAGCAGGGCTCTCCAACTCTATTCCTGGAGAGCTACCCTGCTGTAGGTTTTCGCTCCAACCCCAGTTGTAACTAACCTGATTCAGCTTATCAACCAGGTAATTATTAGAATCAGGTGTGCTTGATTAGGGTTGAAGTGAAAACCTACAGGACAGTAGCTCTCCAGGAACAGGGTTGGAGAGACCTTTACTAAATATTAGGGAAGCATGGCCATTTACAACATGGTCCACAACCATTTACATGTGATTGAGAGGCATGATTAAAAGGAAAATGTTGATGGAAATACGTGAACATTGGTGGATGCTTTCTATTTAAAATGTCAGTGAGGATTTTGCCCTGCAAAATAAGCATGTAGTTTTGTCTCTTGCAAAAAATCTCAGGCAAACGCTTAGATATTCCAATTCCTAGTGCAGTCAGATCATGCTGGTTAAAAGCTCTTACATGTGAGTTCCAATGTCCATACTAGCATACTATTTAGAATGCATTCCCAATACATTGCTTAATTCTAAGTACTGTATGCTAGTGTATTATACTGAACAAAAATATAAATGCAACATTAAACAATGTCTACGATTTTAATGCTGTGTTCATAACCAAGTGGGAAGGACATAATTACCAGTTGTGAAGTCATAAATACCAGTTGGATGCATTCATGTGCTTTGAACTTTGTTAAGAAACGCTGATTGGCTAGTGGCCAACAAGATGCAACAACCATGAACTAAAAGTACAGCTATCATGCTTGTAAACAAATTATAGTGTTCGAAAACCATGTTAATAGATTGCTAAGGAAAACAATGTTTAGTTGTTACATTTAACTGCCGAAAATGCTGTTATTTAGGTATTTTCCTTAGTAGGTGACGTCAGAGGTCAGCATGTGGGAGAAGTTGGAGCTCAGGGATGATAGACAAGTTTCCCACTACTAATTACGAGTTGGCGGGTCATATGTGGTAAATACCACCTTCCCATTTGGTTATGAACGCAGCATTAAGCTTAGGAGCGTTTTAACGATGCATCGTTCCTATAACAGCTGAAGATCATGCATTTCTCAAAACACCACATAGAGAAAACGTTCAGGAAGTGTGTTGTTGGATAATGTGTCGATACTGATAGGATCGAAAGAAATCAGCGTTCTCCTTTCAAGTCATTATAATTATTCCACAGTACTGACGACAGATCAGCTTCTATAGAGATATTATCACTTATGGCTGCAAATATTGAGGCAGCTTATTCTAACGCTAACCCTATAATAATGCACCAGATCACAAATTAAGTATTGCGCACGTTGTTACACAACATTAAATATAGTGAGGCAATTACATACAGTCGCCTACAATTAGCAAAAAAACTCAATTGATTGAACATTACATTTATTTTAAGATGATTTTAATATATAGGCCTATGTAGCCTATACTATACTTATATTTTATTGCAGTCATCTCTTTTAATTTGAAGAATATTTGTATCCCTTGCTTGTTTGTAACAATTGCAAAAACATTGGCTAATTTGTTCTGAAGTTCTGAAGTTATCGGCGGCCGGTCACAGAGATACAGATAGGCCTCAACATTTTGATGCTATGTTAAGATTTTCTGTGTATAAAGTGACGCAGAAGGGCAAATAAGCATCTAATGACACACTTAGCTCTTCTACGAGTGGTCTGGAGGCAGTTGGTAAATAGTGAGCGTTTTCAAGTGCAACTTTACTAATGATGGTTTTGGGAAACAGCTCGGAGCTTTAACGATGCTCTAACGATAACAATGAACTTAGCCTTGAGATGCTTTTGGGAAACCGGGCCCAGCCCAGGAGTCAGTCGCTTTATATTTGCTGTCGTCACAAATGGTTAGATAAGGGTTTAAGAAGGATTGGAGTCTTAGAATAATCAAGTATGGTGAGTTCTTCCTGACTTCCACCATGTTACATATCTATACATCTCTCTCTCTACACACATATATATATATATATATATATATATATATGGCTTGGGTTAAAAGCACAGACTTTACTTTGAATTACAAAACGATAAACACAATTTTTTTTTTTTTTTTTTTTACGTTTACAAAGTGTTGGGTGAGTTTTGCTCTCCACACCAGCAGTATCACCTTGCTAAAATTAGCTGTGGTAAATGGATTGGAGGATTTGCAGAGGGATTACTTAAGAACTACAGACATATGAGGGCAAGCAAGTCGTACATCATGTGCCGGCTGGTTAAAAAAAAAAGCCCCAAGGAGTCAGACCAGTACAAGGATGAGAGAATCCTTGTGAACAGGGCAGTTTTCTCAGAAGGACAGAATACAAACAGAGATTCTATATCCCCTCGATGATAGAAATAGTAACTTGCTCTTCAAGTTTGGTTTAATAATGGCACTTGTATCTCAATGTTAAAATCCGAGGTGTAAACTGAACGTACCACACATCAAATAACTACTGATCAAATACTGTATGTTGTGTAAAGATGTAAGATAAAAGTTTTCTGCTACCCACTAACTGTTGCTGTCACTCCAACATTGGTCCTTACATAAAGAAAACAATTTGGCTCGTCATTTAGTTATCATGAATTCATTTAAATGAATTGAAAAGTACTGCTTGCTGGAATCATATATCAAACCTCTTGCTAGATATTTCTTTACAATATCTAGTGTGTCTCCATGTGTGACGATGATAATAATTAGTACGTATGGATATTATTTTCTTCTAAATGCCAAATACAGGCCTATAATTTAGTACAAATTGTACAGGAGTATTAAAGTATAAACCCCTGAAGATCTGTAATTGGGATGCAATACAGGTAAAAAGCTACAGGTAAGCCCTAAGATTCACAGTCAACATCCAGCTAGGGTTCACCTGTGCTCCGTAAGAGTGTGACTCTGAGTATATAACATCTGAGAGCAATGAATCAGACTCCAACTGAAGACAAAGACAAGAACACAGCAGGTTGGACACATGTAGGAGATATGTCACAACAGTAGAGTTTTGAATGATAATGATACATCTTTTTTATTTATTCGATCTATATCTATGCACATCAATTTATTTGCTGTGTCTTTTGGGGTTGGCCCTAAATATTGTATCCCATGTAAATGTATGTATAGCCTCCTTAAAATCTGAAGTTGGGTTGTTGTTGTTTTTTTTTACATTAGGGCCAGCATTTCTGGAAAAATACTAGCTAGCCGATCTTGATAATAAAGTAATGATGTTTTGTACATGTGGGAGTTTTAAGAAAACGGTGAATGCTCAAGCTACTTTAGCCTACTGTCTTTATCTCAACTCTGGTCATGAAGAGATATTTAATGAATACAGTTGTTGAGAAGTTGGTTCAAGGGGACACACTGTGCGGTGCACATTATTGGGCCTATCCACTCAAACATGTCTATCCTTTGAAGAAATGTGGCCGCACCAAACTACCCTCTGGAGCCATGTTGATAATAAGAATTGGAATCTCAAAACATTGAGAGACCTTGTCATAGCAACCACCCTCCCCCATTTGTAGCCCATTACAGAAATTGACAATTCCTGGTATAAGTCGATAGTTGGTTCGTTCCAATGTTTAAAACTCCCTCAGATAACCACAGACCACTGAATTCAGTAAACCAGTTAATGTGTAACCGATTTCCTATAGGTCGATGAATGTCGAAGTTAATGACAAAGTTAATAAATGGTGTGTAATTACAGTATCTATCATCAAGAAGATCAAAAGTCAACATATTCAATACTTAAATGTCATATAAATATATCTTAAACATTGGTTGTGTAAATGTGTCTTGTGTGTAGTAGTATGTTTAAAACGTTTAAGGGAAAACTAGAGTGCGTAAAGTTAGTTGACTGACTACTGCGACTACTGTATGTATGGTGAGACAGCTTTGCAAAGGGATCAGAGGCCTGGTGTTTAATATGGGAGTGGATGGAACATTCCATGGAGCCACCTGCTTGGCGGTTTGACTTAGTCAGCACGAATAGGGAGGGCCATCTCTGTGTGGCCATGCACAGGTGACATGCAGCTAAACCCAATGTTAATCCCTGGGCAGGCAGAGGTTTGGTATCTGTCTGTCTACCTGGCCTGCAGGGCGACTTTTAAATACCCTTCCCTTACACTGCATGCGTGCAGCCTCCTGCTAAAGATGAAAGGAACGTGAGTCAAGAATACATCTGTGGACGAAAAGGTGGCGGCAAAACTCACCTTAGGAGCGGCCTCCAACTCATCCACTTGGTTCTGGCCCAATTTACTCTTTATGAAGGTCTCTACATTTGCATTGAACTTCATAAATGTCACATAACAAACGTAGCACATCAGCAAGCCGATACTTTCCCACAGAAGGATCTGGTTATCCAAAAAGAATATGATGAGCATCAACAGGCCAATGATGTAGAAGGAGACATCTCTAAAGAGGGGCCACCAGGTCAGCTGGAGAACCTCCTTGGAGAACAACGCGCACATCCCGATGACAAACAGGATGTTGAACACGGCCGAACCCACAATGGTTCCTATGCCCACATTGCTGTGGGAGATGAACACCCCGATGACGGAGGTGAATAGTTCCGGCGCAGAACCCCCGGCTGCCATGAAGGTTGCCCCGGCAACGTCATCCGAGATCTGTAGTTTCTCTGTGATCACAGTCAGGGCCGGGACAAAGAACTCGTCGCACACAATGGCTAAGGCGATGAACATGTACAACATCCCAAACATGTGCAGACACACGGCCCCCTGCCTTCTCTGCTCCAGGTCGAAGAGATCTGTGGGGTAGTCCCCCTGGTTCATCTCGTCCATGGAAGACTTCATGGCCACGGGCATGTCCTCCATCATGGAGACATTATGGCCTCCCTGGTGCTTGGTGGTGAGCAGAGTTCTGTGGGGGGCCGACTGCAGTAGGTCTCCCTCGGACATAGCAGCGGGGGAGGAGGAAAGTAGATCACCTCCATTTCCATCAAGCCCCATAGAAGAAATAGTCCACTGGAAGGCACCCAACGAGAAGACTGTGCTGAGGGTCACGATGCTGAGGACGAACGCTAGAATCCTTATGGGCCTCAGTTTTCTCCGGACGTGGAGGTAGTGATGCCTTCTGCTCAGGGGGAAGGAGTCCTTCTGGGACCACATGTCAGCACCTGGGAGCATCAGTTCCATCGCTGTTGCATAGGTGGAGGTTGAGGCTCAGGCTGGCGGTGAGGCTGCTCTGACTCTGGCTGGTTTAGCACTAGCGCTTGCCTTACGGTGTCGAGGAGAGCATAGTCCTCTAAACACAACAACTGACGGGGCCCTGACGTTCTCCAGGATCTGGGGCATATAAAGGTTTCCTCATATTAGTATCTGGAAAACACAAATGGGGAAGAGAGAGGATTATTACAAGGCAAATCATCACATCACTCACATCTATAGAAATATAAATAGGCCCAATGTGAACCTTAGTTTAGACTAAGTTATAGGCCTAGATTTATATACACTGAGTGTACAAAACATTAGGAACACCTGCTCTTTCCATGATATAGGCTGACCAGGTGAATCCAGGTGAAAGCTATGATCCCTTATTGAAGTCACTTGTTAAATACACTTCAATCAGTGTAGATGAAGGGGAGGAGACAGGTTAAAGAAATATTTTTAAGCCTTGAGACAATTGAGAGGTATGGTAGTAGGTGTCAAGAACTGTAACGCTGCTGGGTTTTTCACACTCAACAGTTTCCTGTGTATCAAGAATGGTCCACCACCCAAAGGACATCCAGCCAACTTGACACAACTGTGGGAAGCATTGGAGTCAACATGGGACCAGCAACACCTTGTAGAGTCCATCCCCCACAAGTTGAGGCTGTTCTGAGGGCATAAGTGTGGGGGGGGGGGGGGGGGTGCAGTGCAATATTAGGAAGCCCTGTATCTCAACATTTACTGTACACCTACCAAGGATCAGTAAGCTATAGGCCTAGTCCTTCTTTCTTGGAGGGCCGCTTAAATAAAAATTGGCACGTTACTACGGGCTAAATCGGTTTCAGGGATTGTTCAGCAGTATCTCAGGGACCGGTGCCGCTCACGGACCAGGGGTTGAGAAACACTGCGATAGATCACTATTTTCTGTCCAATCTAATGTATATCCTCTAGTTGGTGTGTTTGTACATTGGCCTAACCATAAATTAAATAATTCTGCATTACTTTACAGATTAATCCTACCCGGCTATGTTTAATACTTGTAAACTCGCTGACTTTAAAAAGCCTGTCCTGTCCTGTCCTGTTGAAAATCAAATCTCAGCAGCTCTATCGCTGAATGGCATTCTCACACAAATCAATGCCATTGCTTGATCAAACATAATAGATATTGATTTCGAAATATGAATACTTTGCATGAAGCAAATTATTAATATACATTTGGTTGACTTGATTACAGTTTGATTTCTCCATGTACCTGTATCAGTGCCCATGAGCTAAGCTTAACCAAGCTTAGACTAGGCTATTATGGTTATCAAAACCCTGGGAAAGTATCTTGAAAATCTTTCCAGTATCTTTCAAACGTGCATCTATTAGTGAAGTTATGACAGAGCAGACATCTAAAAACAGAAGTGTTAGGTGAGGTGATAGATGATAGATGCTTATAATTGTTAAACCAATTAGGCTAATTTAGAACCAGCAAGCTTACAGTTCACATTTTTCACTGGCAATTTCCTCCAACGATAAGACTCAAAAGGAATGTAAAACCATTGTAAATAGCAAAGATATCATTAGATCAACAATGTGCCCTGTTCTCTTGCATCTTTGCATAACCCAGACCAAAGCCAATCAACTTATCACCTAGTCCACCTTGCAAACCATCATCCAAACCAATGCAATATCAAACCAAAACAACAAAAATAAATAATCACAAAACAATGCATAACAATTGAAATAAAATTAATAATTTACCACACTTGCATTCTACTGTCGGACGCTGTATAGAAGAAAAGAAGGTAGGTGGTGAGGAATTTGCCAGTAAAGCCAATCCTGAGTGACAAGTTCCTGTAGGCTCCAACTGTAGATTGTGTATAGCTAATGGAAATCTGCTCTAGAATTTCCTTAGCACCGAAGGGGTGGAGCTTACAGACACTAACAGTCAAACCTATGGTGAGGTGACTCCTCCCCCTCTAACTTGTGTACCTGCCTACCTGCCACGTGACATGAATCAACCTTACCTAAGGTCTTCTTCTGTCTTTATTTGACTTGAGGTGAAAACATGAGATCATGTTGCTTCAAAGACCAGAACCCAACCCTATTGATAGGCCTTATCCTACCAGGCCATTGTATTGTAGCCTGGCCTCAAAGACTAGACGTAACATAGTAAACTTTGGTATGGTTACATAAGACAGTTTGTATAGTGTACTAACCAAAAGATCTCTACCGGTAGGTTGATACACATACACTACATTACCAGTATGTCACCAGTATGTGGACACCTGCTCGTCAAACATCTCATTCCAAAATCATGGGCATTAATATGGAGTTGGTCCCCCCTTTGCTGCTATAACAGCCTCCACTCTTCTGGGAAGGCTTTCCACTAGATGTTGGAACATTGCTGCGGGGACTTGCTTCCATTCAGCCACAAGAGCATTAGTGAGGTCGGGCACTAATGTTGGGCGATTAGGCCTGGCTCACAGTCGGCGTTCCAATTAATCCCAAAGGTGTTCGATGGGGTTGAGTCAGGGCTCTGTGCAGGCCAGTCAAGTTCTTCCACGCCGATCTCAACAAACCATTTCTGTATGGACCTCCCTTTGTGCACGGGGGCATTGTCATGCTGAAACAGGAAAGGGCCTTCCCCAAACTGTTGCCACAAAGTTTGAAGCACAGTCTTGAATGTCATTGTATGCTGTAGCGTTAAGATTTCCCTTCATTGGAACTAAGGAGCATTTTGTATATATAGTGTATCTAGATAAGTAAAGGTCTTTGTTAACTACTGTTGATGGTATGAAAGTTGGACGCCATTTCTGATGTTAAAGGGATACTTCGGGATTGAGTCAATGAGGCCCTTTAGCTACTTCCCCAGAGTCAGAAGAACTCGTGGATACCATTTTTATGTCTCTGTGTTCAGTATAAAGGAAGTTAGAGGTAGTTTCACGAGCCAATGCTAACTAGCATCAGCACAATGACTAGCATTAGCACCATGAAAAACAGCCCCAGACCATTATTCCTCCTCCACCAAACTTTACAGTTTGCACTATGCATTGGGGCAGGTAGTGTTCTCCTGGCCTCAGATTTGTCTATCGGACTGCCAGATGGTGATGCGTGATTCATCACTCCAGAGAACGCGTTTCCACTGCTCCAGCCGCTCCAACCGATGCTTGGCATTGCGCATGGTGATCTTAGGCTTGTGTGCGTCTGCTCGGCCATGGAAACCCATTTCATGAAGCTCCAGATGAACAGTTATTGTGCGGACATTGCTTCCAGAGGCAGTTTGTAACTCGGTAGTTAGTGTTGCAATCAAGGACAGACGATTGTTACGCGCTACGCGCTTCAGCATTCGGCGGTCCCATTCTGTGAGCTTGTGTGTCCTACCACTTCGCGGCTGAGCCGTTGTTGCTCCTAAACGTATCCACTTCACAATAACAGCACTTACAGCTTACCGGGGCAGCTCTAGCAGGGCAGAAATTTGACAAACTGACTTGTTGGAAAGGTGGCATCCTATGACGGTGCCACATTGAAAGTCACTGAGCTCTTCATTAAGGCCATTATACTGCAAATGTTTGTCTATGGAGATTACATGGCCGTGTACTCGATTTTATACACCTGTCAGCAATTGATGTGGCTGAAATAGCCGAATCCACTCATTTGAAGGGGTGTCCACATACTTTTGTATATATCGTGTATCTAGATACAGTGGGGAAAAAAAGTATTTAGTCAGCCACCAATTGTGCAAGTTCTCCCACTTAAAAAGATGAGAGAGGCCTGTAATTTTCATCATAGGTACAAGTCAACTATGACAGACAAAATGAGAAAAAAAATTCAAGAAAATCACATTGTAGGATTTTTAATGAATTTATTAGCAAATTATGGTGGAAAATAAGTATTTGGTCAATAACAAAAGTTACTCAATACTTTGTTATATACCCTTTGTTAGCAATGACACAGGTCAAACGTTTTCTGTAAGTCTTCACAAGGTTTTCACACACTGTTGCTGGTATTTTGGCCCATTCCTCCATGCAGATCTCCTCTAGAGCAGTGATGTTTTGGGGCTGTCGCTGGGCAACACGGACTTTCAACTCCCTCCAAAGATTTTCTATGGGGTTGAGATCTGGAGACTGGCTAGGCCACTCCAGGACCTTGAAATGCTTCTTACGAAGCCACTCCTTCGTTGCCCGGGCGGTGTGTTTGGGATCATTGTCATGCTGAAAGACCCAGCCACGTTTCATCTTCAATGCCCTTGCTGATGGAAGGAGGTTTTCACTCAAATCTCACGATACATGGCCCCATTCATTCTTTCCTTTACACGGATCAGTCGTCCTGGTCCCTTTGCAGAAAAACAGCCCCAAAGCATGATGTTTCCACCCCCATGCTTCACAGGTAGGTATTGTGTTCTTTGGATGCAACTCAGCATTCTTTGTCCTCCAAACACGACGAGTTGAGTTTTTACCAAAAAGTTATATTTTGGTTTCATCTGACATTCTCCCAATCCTCTTCTGGATCATCCAAATGCACTCAAGCAATCTTCAGACGGGCCTGGACATGTACTGGCTTAAGCAGGGGGACACGTCTGGCACTGCAGGATTTGAGTCCCTGGCGGCGTAGTGTGTTACTGATGGTAGGCTTTGTTACTTTGGTCCCAGCTCTCTGCAGGTCATTCACTAGGTCCCCCCGTGTGGTTCTGGGATTTTTGCTCACCGTTCTTGTGATCATTTTGACCCCACGGGGTGAGATCTTGCGTGGAGCCCCAGATCGAGGGAGATTATCAGTGGTCTTGTATGTCTTCCATTTCCTAATAATTGCTCCCACAGTTGATTTCTTCAAACCAAGCTGCTTACCTATTGCAGATTCAGTCTTCCCAGCCTGGTGCAGGTCTACAATTTTGTTTCTGGTGTCCTTTGACAGCTCTTTGGTCTTGGCCATAGTGGAGTTTGGAGTGTGACTGTTTGAGGTTGTGGACAGGTGTCTTTTATACTGATAACAAGTTCAAACAGGTGCCATTAATACAGGTAACGAGTGGAGGACAGAGGAGCCTCTTAAAGAAGAAGTTACAGGTCTGTGAGAGCCAGAAATCTTGCTTGTTTGTAGGTGACCAAATACTTATTTTCCACCATAATTTGCAAATAAATTCATAAAAAATCCTACAATGTGATTTTCTGGATTTTTTTTTCTCAATTTGTCTGTCATAGTTGACGTGTACCTATGATGAAAATTACAGGCCTCTCTCATCTTTTTAAGTGGGAGAACTTGCACAATTGGTGGCTGACTAAATACTTTTTTTCCCCACTGTAAGTAAACAGTTAACTACTGTTGATGGTATGAAAGTTGGACGCCATTTCTGATGTTAAAGGGATACTTCTGGATTGTGTCAATGAGGCCATTTAGCTACTTCCCCAGAGTCAGAAGAACTCCATTTTTATGTCTCTGTGTCCAGTATAAAGGAAGTTAGAGGTAGTTTCACGAGCCAATACTAACTAGCATTAGCACAATGACTGGAAGTAACTTCTAGTTAGCAACTTCCTTCAAACTGCGCGCAGATACATAAAAATGGTGTCCACAAGTTCATCTGACTCTGGGGAAGTAGATAAAGGGCCTCATTGCCAAAATCCCGAAGTATCCCTTTAAGTAAGTAAGCCTTGTCTGAGGCTCCTGCCCTTTGGGCCGTTCTGGCTATCTCCTGATTTCTTTATCTACCTTTAGTTGAAAGCACTGACTGTAAGTTGCTCTGGATAAGAGTGTCTGCTAAATGACCAAAATGTAAATGTACTACACTTGTTGCACATTTTCAAAGACATAGCTTTCGTTAAAGGAAATGTTTATGACGTCTACTGTGGTAACGTCAGTGAACTTTAGAGCCATTGAGATGCTTTTTTAATTTTTATAAACAAAAATAAAAGAATATCTGGTTTATAATACAATGTCACCAAGACTCAAAAGCCACACTGTGTTCGCTATAGGCCTACAGTACTAGTCCATGTGTATAATTGGGCTTCTGTCAAAGACCTGTCCTTATGGAGGCTCATCGTCATATGGCGCTGTAAGTAAGCACACTCAGGGATGGAGGGGGGGGGGGGGGGGGGGGGGGGGGGGTGTATTAGAATCCTTCCAACAGCTTTTTCTTCTTCTTCTTCTTCTTCTGGAGACTAAAGCTGGTGGTGGTGAGGTCAGGCTAAACACGTGAGCCA
>NW_028157893.1:0-52941 GCF_964263955.1 Coregonus lavaretus | reverse complement strand
TCTTCCTCCTCCACCCCTCTCCTCTCTCCTCCTCCTCCACCCCCTCTCCTCTCTCCTCCTCCTCCACCCCTCTCCTCTCTCTCCTCCTCCTCCCCTCTCTTCTCTCTTTCTCAGTCCTCCCCTCTCCTCTCTCTCCTCCTCCACCCCTCTCTTCTCTCTTTCTCAGTCCTCTCCTCTCCTCTCTCTTCCTCCTCCTCCCCTCTCCTCTCTCTCCTCCTCCACCCCTCTCCTCTCTCTCCTCCTCCCCTCTCTCTTTCAGTCCTCTCCTCTCATATCCTTTCTCCCTCTATCTCCCTGTCTCCCTCTTTCTCTCTATCAATTTCAATTTTAATTTAAGGGCTTTATTGGCATGGGAATTTCCAAAGCAAGTGAAGTAGATAGTAAACGAAAGTGAAATCAACAATAAATATTAACAGTAAACATTACAGTAAGAAGTTCCAAAAGAATAAAGACATTTCAAATGTCATATTATGTATATATACAGTGTTGTAATGATGTGCAAATATATAAAGTACAAATAGTTAAATAGTTAAAGTCTCTCTCTCTGTGAGTGATTACATGCATGTGTCTCGCATGTCTTTCATCTCTGGGGTGTAGGAGGAGAGGAGAGGAGAGGAGAGGAGAGGAGAGGAGAGGAGAGGAGAGGAGAGGAGAGGAGAGGAGAGGAGAGGAGAGGAGAGGTGAGGAGAGGAGGCGGAATAAGTGCCTGTTGTTGTAATTACACAAAGACATCCTGGATGATGCGGTCTACAAACACACACACACACACACACACACACACACACACACACACACACACACACACACACACACACACACACACACACACACACACACACACACACACACACACACACACACACACACACACACACACACACACACAAACACACACACACACACACACTGAGCCAATACTACAGGAATGACATAAACAGGTTCCTCCATTCATTACGCCAAACCCACTGGCTCCAGGCCATCTATAAATCACTGCTAGGCAAATCCCCGCCTTATCTTAGCTCATTGGTCACCATAGCAGCACCCACCCGTAGTCTGCGCTCCAGCAGGTATATCTCACTGGTCATCCCCAAAGCCAACACCTCCTTTGGCCGCCATTCCTTCTAGTTCTCTGCTGCCAATGACTGGAACGAATTGCAAAAATCTCTGAAGCTGGAGACTCTTATCTCCCTCACTAACTTTAAGCATCAGTTGTCAGAGCACCTTACCGATCACTGCACCTGTACACAGCCCATCTGAAATTAGCCCACCCAACTACCTCAAACCCATATTGTTATTTACATTGTTATTTATTTTGCTCATTTGTACCCCAGTATCTCTATTTGCACATCATCTTCTGTACATCTATCACTCCAGTGTTAAAACTAAATTATAATTGTAATTATTTTGCACTATAGCCTATTTATTGCCTTACCTCCATAACTTACTACATTTGCACACACTGTATATAGATTTTCTATTTTCTATTGTGTTATTGACTGTACGTTTTTTTGTTTACCCCATATGTAACTCTGTGTTGTTGTTTTTAATCGCACTGCTTTGCTTTATCTTGGCCAGGTCGCCGTTGTAAAATGAGAACTTGTTCTCAACTGGCTTACCTGTGAAATAAAAAATAAATAAATACAAAATTTAATGTTGATAGTGTGAAGATTATAGGGGTAACGGTACAGGAGGTTTGAACAGTTTTTAATATGGTAACCAAGAGCAACAGAAAACTTTTACTGACTCAAAAAGTTCAGCCACAAGAAGACTTAATTAATTATTAATTATTAATTAATAAATAAATAATTACTTAATATCTGGTGCATTTCCACCAGATACATTGGCCCCCACCCTGTAATATGCTGTTCTCGTCCCAGACCCAGTCTGAAGACCTGGGGAGCATTTCCACCAGATACATTGGCCCCCACCCTGTAATATGCTGTTCTCGTCCCAGACCCAGTCTGAAGACCTGGGGAGCATTTCCACCAGATACATTAGCCCCCACCCTGTAATATGCTGTTCTCGTCCCAGACCCAGTCTGAAGACCTGGGGAGCATTTCCACCAGATACATTGGCCCCCACCCTGTAATATACTGTTCTCGTCCCAGACCCAGTCTGAAGACCTGGGGAGCATTTCCACCAGATACATTGGCCCCCACCCTGTAATATACTGTTCTATTCCCAGGCCCACCTAGGGAGCATTTCCACCAGATACATTGGCCCCCACCCTGTAATATACTGTTCTTGAACCAGGCCCAGTCTGAAGACCTGGGGAGCATTTCCACCAGATACATTGGCCCCCACCCTGTAATATGCTGTTCTTGAACCAGGCCCAGTCTGAAGTGCCTTCTGTTAGAGCAGCCCAGCCTTCTTATCATATTTCTTTCTCTCTCCACCCCATGGACCTTTCGGTGTTGCCTTTCAGGCTATGATTTCTCTCTCTCTCTCTCTCTCTCTCTGACCATGCTTTAGAATAATGCCTTGTAATGCTTGTTAATGCTTGCAACTTTTAGTTTTACGCCTTGTATGTGAATCCATTCATTTTACAAAGTAATTAAATACACTTGTATTTAGAATTCCATTCTCAGACATTTCTTCATTGACTGTTACTGTAACTCAACCATAGTCTCTTGGATATTGCTAATTATCTTTATGGAGTCAGATAAATATTTTAATAGGCTAATTGCTTAGTCTTATTACGAGTCGCATGTGAGGTATTTATAATATCATACATGATCGATATTAATGTCCACTACACCTCTGGGATCTGCTGCCCCTGTCTGATCGATATTAATGTCCACTGCACCTCTGGGATCTGCTGCCCCTGTCTGATGCCCTGGAGAGCGTTCAGAAGAGAGCATTTCCTGCACCATCCTTGGAGGATGTCCACTTGTACTGAGGCACTAAAACCCTGTCACTACCCCTGAAAGAAGGGCACAACTCTGCACTGACACCGCTGTCAGCCTCATCAAATCTCAACTCAGAGACTGGCTACCTCCTGAGCAAAACACGGGTGACAGGCAGGAACACCCGCAGCCAAAACTAACTGACAGTACCTAAGTCTAGAACTGAACGGTACAAGAGGTCACCCATACCATACTTCTGTTTTTGACTCATCACATACAACTGCTGCTACTGTTTACTATCTGTCACTGTATTCCCAGTTATATGTACATATCTACCTCAATTACCTCCTACCGCTGCACATTGACTCGGTACTGGTACCCCGTGTATATAGCCAAGTTATTAGCTTGTACCGCTGCACATGGACTCGGTACTGGTACCTCGTGTATATAGCCAAGTTATTATCTTGTACCACTGCACATTGACTCGGTACTGGTACCCCGTGTATATAGCCAAGTTATTAGCTTGTACCGCTGCACATTGACTCGGTACTGGTACCCCGTGTATATAGCCAAGTTATTAGCTTGTACCGCTGCACATTGACTCGGTACTGGTACCCCGTGTATATAGCCAAGTTATTAGCTTGTACCACTGCACATTGACTCGGTACTGGTACCCCTTGTATATTGCACGCATGACTGTAAGTCGCTTTGGATAAAAGCGTCTGCTAAATGGCATATTATATTATATTATTATTATATTATATAGCCAAGTTATTAGCTTGTACCGCTGCACATTGACTCGGTACTGGTACCCCGTGTATATAGCCAAGTTATTAGCTTGTACCGCTGCACATTGACTCGGTACTGGTACCCCGTGTATATAGCCAAGTTATTAGCTTGTACCGCTGCACATGGACTCGGTACTGGTACCTCGTGTATATAGCCAAGTTATTATCTTGTACCACTGCACATTGACTCGGTACTGGTACCCCGTGTATATAGCCAAGTTATTAGCTTGTACCGCTGCACATGGACTCGGTACTGGTACCTCGTGTATATAGCCAAGTTATTATCTTGTACCACTGCACATTGACTCGGTACTGGTACCCCATGTATATAGCCAAGTTATTAGCTTGTACCGCTGCACATTGACTCGGTACTGGTACCCCGTGTATATAGCCAAGTTATTAGCTTGTACCGCTGCACATGGACTCGGTACTGGTACCCCGTGTATATAGCCAAGTTATTAGCTTGTACCGCTGCACATGGACTCGGTACTGGTACCTCGTGTATATAGCCAAGTTATTAGCTTGTACCGCTGCACATTGACTCGGTACTGGTACCCCGTGTATATAGCCAAGTTATTAGCTTGTACCACTGCACATTGACTCGGTACTGGTACCCCGTGTATATAGCCAAGTTATTAGCTTGTACCGCTGCACATGGACTCGGTACTGGTACCCCGTGTATATAGCCAAGTTATTAGCTTGTACCGCTGCACATGGACTCGGTACTGGTACCCCGTGTATATAGCCAAGTTATTAGCTTGTACCACTGCACATGGACTCGGTACTGGTACCTCGTGTATATAGCCAAGTTATTAGCTTGTACCGCTGCACATTGACTCGGTACTGGTACCCCTTGTATATAGCCAAGTTATTAGCTTGTACCGCTGCACATTGACTCGGTACTGGTACCTCGTGTATATAGCCAAGTTATTAGCTTGTACCGCTGCACATTGACTCGGTACTGGTACCTCGTGTATATAGCCAAGTTATTAGCTTGTACCGCTGCACATGGACTCGGTACTGGTACCTCGTGTATATAGCCAAGTTATTAGCTTGTACCGCTGCACATTGACTCAGTACTGGTACCCCCTGTATATAGCCAAGTTATCATTGACTCAGTACTGGTACCCTGTGTATATAGCCAAGTTATCATTGACTCAGTACTGGTACCCTGTGTATATAGCCAAGTTATCATTACTCATTGTGTATTTATTATTACTTTTATTTTTACGTGTTTTACTTTTCTATTATTTCTTTATTTTCTTTCTCTCTGCGTTGTTGGGAAGGACCCGGAAGGAAGGAAGCATTTCACTGTTAGTCCATACCTGTTGTTTACAAAGCATGTGATGAATACATTTAATTTTGATTTGATCTCTAATTAATGACATTTTTATTTTTTATTTAGTTGTCAAATACTCACGGATTTCAGTTTGTATTGACTGCTATGTGAGTGAAATAAAAAACGCATTAACTATCAACAAGGTCAGAGGCAACATGATACATTTACAGTCAGAGGAATATACTGGCATGGTGCTTTTTAAAGCTGCTATTTTAGTCCTGAATGTCTGTCTGTAAATGAGTAGTATACTGTTTTAGATCACTATTGGCTGCCTCAGCTTGTAATTGGTTCAAGACACAACTTGCATTGTGGAAAGCTAATGGCTATTAGTGGGGTAGTTTGAGGCACTCTAACACCGGGAAGTGATCTGAGCATAATGGTTGCTATAGTGACTTTACTGTCTCTCCCTGTACCCTTGGAAGTGCTGACGTGATGGTAGCTTACCAGAAGGATTTTTTTTTTTTTACTGACGATGCAGAGTGCATGATGAGTTGTCACGCCCTGGCCGAGAGAGGCCTGTTGTCTTTAGTTGGTTTGGTCAGGGTGTTAGAATTTCTATGTTTAGGATCTAGATGTGTATTTCTAGGTTTGGCCGGGTGTGATTCCCAATCAGAGGCAGCTGTCGCTCGTTGTCTCTGATTGGGGATCATACTTAAGTAGCCTGGTTGCCTACCTTAGTTGTGGGATCTTGTTCCGTGTTTAGGCTTGTATGTGTATAGCCTGAGGACTTCACGTTACGTTGTTTCTTGTTTTGTTTATGTTTAATAAACATGTTCGCATACCACGCTGCACCTTGGTCTGACCCGTCTCTCAACGATCGTGACATGAGTGTACATTTTTTGGGTGTGTTTGTGAACAGGTACTGTACACACATATAATTACAGTATGTGTGTGTTTTTGTGTGTGTTATTTAAAAGGAACTGAGTTGACTTGAGTTCACGCTCCACTATATGACTGGTCCCCTCTCTTCCTATCCTCCTCTCCTCCTCTCCTCCTATCCACCTCTCCTCCCTCTCCTCCTCTCTTCCTATCCTCCGCTCCTCCTCTCTTCCTCTCCTCCTCTCCTCCTCTCTTCCTCTCCTCCGCTCCTCCTCTCCTCCTCTCTTCCTCTCTTCCTCTCCTCCTCTCTTCCTATCATCCGCTCCTCCTCTCTTCCTCTCCTCCTCTCCTCCGCTCCTCCTCTCCTCCTCTCCTCCTATACTCCGCTCCTCCTCTCCACCTCTCCTCCCTCTCCTCCTATACTCCTCTCCTCCGCTCCTCCTATCCACCTCTCCTCCTATACTCCTCTCCTCCTCTCCTCCTATCCACCTCTCCATCCTCTCCTCCTATACTCCTCTCCTCCTCTTTTCCTCCTCTCCTCCTCTCCTCTTCTCCTCAGTTTCATCATAGCTCTTGATGGTTTTTGCGACAGCACTTGAAGAAACTTTCAAAGTTCTTGAAATGTTCCGGATTGACTGACCTTCATGTCTTAAAGTAATGATGGACTGTCGTTTCTCTTTGCTTATTTGAGCTGTTCTTGCCATAATATGGACTTGGTCTTTTACCAAATAGGGCTATCTTCTGTATACCACCCCTACCTTGTCACAACACAAATTATTGGCTCAAACGCATTAAGAAGGAAAGAAATTCCACAAATCAACTTTTAAGAAGGCACACCTGTTAATTGAAATGCATTCCAGGTTACTACCTCTTGAAGCTGGTTGAGAGAATGCCAAGAGTGTGCAAAGCTGTCATCAAGGCAAAGGGTGGCTACTTTGAAGAATCTCAAATATAAAATATATTTTGATTTGTTTAACACTTTTTTTGGTTACCACATGATTCCATATGTGTTATTTCATCGTTTTGATGTCTTCACTATTATTCTACAATGTATTAAAATAGTCAAAATAAAGAAAAACCCTTGAATGAGTAGGTGTGTCCAAACTTTTGACTGGTATTGTACATCGAGGTAAACCAATCACTCAAGCAGAAAATCTTTAACACATACACAGGTACGCACGCATGCACACCATACACACGGGCACATGCACACACACGAGCGGAACTCCAACCTCAAGCGGAAACTCCTACCTCAAATAAGACTCTCATGATCAATAAACATCCTTACGCCTTTTACTTGTGTGATGTGCCCTCTAATACACACACACACACACACACACACACACACACACACACACACACACACGCACACACACACACACAAACACAGCGCAAGGTGGATCGGAGTGTGGGAGAGTGAGGCAGATTCATCGGAGCAGAGACACACAGAGTTAATGAACCCTCGCCGTGTGTGTGTGTGTGAGAAAGTGTGTGTGTGTGAGTATGTGTGTGTGTGTGTGTGTGAGTATGTGTGTGTGTGTGAGAAAGTGTGTGTGTGTGAGTATCTGTGTGTGTGTGTGTGTGTGTGTGTGTGTGTGTGTGTGTGTGTGAGTATGTGTGTGTGGGAGTATGTGTGTGGGTGTGTGTGTGTGTGTGTGAGTATGTGTGTGTGTGAGTATCTGTGTGTGTGTGAGTATCTGTGTGTGTGTGTGAGTATCTGTGTGTGTGAGTATCTGTGTGTGTGTGAGGATGTGTGTTTGTGTGTGAGAGCCACAGTAATAGTTAACGAAGCCTTACCAGTCAGCATGTCGGTCCATCTGCTTTCATAATCCCCATGAACACTACGGCCCTGGGGCACTGCCCAGCCACACACACACAAACACACAGACACGCACACGCACACGCCACAAGGACACCACCATAGGAAGGGATTCAATATGTAGTGTGTGTGTGGCCTGTCATGTGATGTGAGGTGTCTGTGTACCTGCTAATATGAGTGGAGCGAATGGAGGACAGGTGGAGAGGGAGAGGAGGAGAGGGAGGAGAGGAGGAGAGGAGAGGAGGAGAGGGAGAGGAGGAGAGGAGAGGGAGGAGAGGGAGGAGAGGAGGAGAGGGAGAGAGGGGGAGAGGAGAGGGAGGAGAGGTATAGAGGAGAGGAGAGGGAGAGGAGGAGAGGAGAGGGAGGAGAGGAGGAGAGGGAGAGGAGGAGAGGAGAGGGAGGAGAGGAGAGGGAGGAGTGGGAGAGAGGGGGAGAGGAGAGGGAGGAGAGGAGAGGGAGGAGAGGAGGAGAGGTATAGAGGAGAGGGAGGAGTGGGAGAGAGGTGGAGAGGAGAGGGAGGAGATGGAGGAGAGGTTGAAGAGAGGAGGAGAGTGAAGAGAGGAGGAGAGTGAGGAGAGGGAGAGAGGGAGAGGAGGAGAGGGATAGAAGGAGGAGAGGAGGAGAGGAGAGGAGGAGAGGAGGAGAGGAGAGGAGGAGAGGGAGGAAAGGAGGAGAGGGAGAGAGGGAGGAGAGGAGGAGAAGAGGAGAGGAGGAGAGGGAGGAGAAGGGGAGGAGAGGGAGCAGAGGAGAGGGAAAGAGGGAGGAGAGGGAGAGAGGTAGAGAGGTAGAGAGGTGGAGAGGCGGAGAGGGAGAGAAGGAGAGAGGGTGAGAGGTAGAGAGGTAGAGAGGGAGAGAGGTAGAGAGGTAGAAAGGGGGAGAAGGGGAAAGGGGAAAGGTAGAGAGGTAGAGAGGTAGAGAGGGAGAGAGGTAGAGAGGAGGAGAAGGGGAAAGGTAGAGAAGGAGAGAGGGAGAGAGGGGGAGAAGGGGAAAGGTAGAGAAGGAGAGAGGGAGAGAGAGAGAGAGATGGCGAGGCGGAGAGGGAGAGAAGGAGAGAGGGTGAGAGGTAGAGAGGTAGAGAGGGAGAGAGGTAGAGAGGTAGAGAGGGGGAGAAGGGGAAAGGTAGAGAAGGAGAGAGGGAGAGAGAGAGAGAGAGATGGCGAGGCGGAGAGGAAGAGAAGGAGAGAGGTGAGTGTGAGGTCGACTATGCAGCCCATCTGTTTGTCTGGCAGCAGGTAAGAGGCTTGATGAGCGCCAGAGACAGACATCAACACACCGACTAATGATGCAGATACACACCCACCGCCGGAACGCTGGCATGATAACCTAGGTGTATTCCTGTCCAATCAGACAGACAGACAGGGGATTGAGAAGCAACAGCTTGCTGATTGGCTGATTGGTACTTCGGAGTGTGACCCTGCCGTGACCTATACTGGAAGCTCCACATCAGCTGTCAATTACATACACACACACTCACTCACGCACACAGACAGACAGACAGACAGACAGACAGACAGACAGACAGACAGACAGACAGACAGACAGACAGACACACAATCTTGTACAACTAACCTTCTGGGGACACACAATTCAGTCCCATTCAAAATCCTATTTTCCCTAACCCCTAACCCTAACCTTAACCCAAAAACGTAACCTTAAACCTAACCTTAAACCTAACCATAAACCTAACCCTAGCTCCTAACCCTAATTCTAACCCTAACACTAATTCTAACCTTAACCCTAACCCCCCTAGAGATAGCATTTGACATTGTGGGGACTAAAAAAATGTCCAGAGTTGGTCTTTTTTTTTTTCATTTGCTATTATCTTGTGGATTTCTGGTTAAACACGTCCACACACACACACACACACACACACACACACACACACACACACACACACACACACACACACACACACACACACACACACACACACACACACACACACACACACACACACACACACACACACACACACACACACACACACACACACACACACACACACACACACACACACACCCTGCTGAATGTGTCAGCCCCAGATTAAGACTTGTAGCCAAGGCATAGAACAATCTAATACTTTGTGTGTCTTAACTCTGCTGCTGGGAGATTGACAGGAAAAGCCTCACGAAGACACGCTTGAGTAAAGTGTATCTCTGAAAGATGGAGGGGGGAAGGAAGGAAGGGAGAGAGAGAGAGGGAGATAGAGGAGGGAGTGAGGGAGATAAGGGGGAGAGAGGGAGGGATGGAGAGATTTGAGGGATGCAGAGAGAGAGGTAGGGAGGCAGGGAGGGAGATGGAGACAGAGGGGGAGAAGGAGGTAGAGAGAGAGAGAGAGAGAGAGAGAGGCAGTACCCCTCTACACCCCCCACATTCTAGAACCACTCTAAACCTCCCAAACACCCCCCATATTCTAGCACCCTTACACACCCCCCACATTGTAGTACCCCTCTATAATCCCACAATCTAGTAGCCCTCTTCCACCCCCACATTCTAGCACCCCTCTATACCCCCCACATTCTAGTACCCCTTTACACCTCCCATATTCTAGTACTAATCTACATCCCCCACATTCTAGTACCCCTCTACACCCTCCAAACACTCCCCAAATTCTAGTACCCCTCTAAACCCCCGACATTCCAGTACCACCCTACACCCTCACATTTTAGTACCCCGCTATACCCAAAACACCCTCCACATTCTATTACGCCTTCACACACCCCACATTCTAGTACCCCTCTCCACCCTCCACATTCTAGTACCCCTCTCCACCCTCCACATTCTAGTACCCCTCTACACCCCCACATTCTAGAACCCCTCTACACCCTCCACATTCTAGTACCCCTCTACACCCTTCACATTCTAGTACCCCTCTACACCCTCCACATTCTAGTACCCCTCTACACCCCCACATTCTAGTACCCCTCTACACCCCCCACATTCTAGTACCCCTTTACACCTCCCATATTCTAGTACTAATCTACATCCCCCACATTCTAGTACCCCTCTACACCCTCCACATTCTAGTACCCCTCTACACCCCCACATTCTAGTACCCCTCTACACCCCCACATTCTAGTACCCCTCTACACCCCCCACATTCTAGTACCCCTTTACACCTCCCATATTCTAGTACTAATCTACATCCCCCACATTCTAGTACCCCTCTACACCCTCCACATTCTAGTACCCCTCTACACCCCCACATTCTAGTACCCCTCTACACCCCCCACATTCTAGTACCCCTTTACACCTCCCATATTCTAGTACTAATCTACATCCCCCACATTCTAGTACCCCTCTACACCCCCACATTCTAGAACCGTTCTACAGCCCCACATTCTATTACCCCTCTACACCCACCACATTCTAGTACCACTCAACACCCTCCACATTCTAGTACCCCTCTACAGCCCCAACATTCTATTACCCCTCTACACCCCCACATTCTAGTACCCCTCTACACCCCCCCAAAACCCCTACATTCCAGTACCCCATTACACCCCCTCATTCTAGCACCCCTTGTACCCCCTTTTACCCCTACATTCTATTACCCCTCTACCCCCCCACATTCTAGTACCATCTATACCCTCCACATTCTAGTACACCTCTACATCCCCCACATTCTAGTACCCCTCTACACCCCCACATTCTAGTACCATCTATACCCTCCACATTCTAGTACACCTCTACATCCCCCACATTCTAGTACCCCTCTACACCCCCATACACCCCCCTTATTCTAGTACCCCTCTACACCCCCCAAATACCCCCCACATTCTAGTACAACTCTACACCCCCCATATTCTAGTACCCTTCTACAGTCCCCACATTCTAGTACCCCCTACACCCTGCAAATTATAGTACCCCTGTGCACACCCACATTCTAGTACCCCTCTAGACCCCCAACAACCGTTCACATTCTAGTACTCCTCTACACCCCTGACATTGTAGTACAACTCTACACCCCCCAAATTCTATTACCCCTTTACACCCCTCAAACACCCCCAACATTCAAGTACCCCTTTACACCCTCCACATTCTAGTACCCTTCTACAGCCCCCACATTCTAGTACCCCTCTACACACCCTACATTCTAGTACCCCTCTACACGCCCCACATTCCAGTACCCATCTACACCCCCGCGAAAAAAACAACATTCTAATACCCTTCTACAGCCCCCACATTCTAGTACCCATCTACACCCCCCAAAAAACCAAACATTCTAGTACTCCTCTACACCCCTGACATTCTAGTACAATGCTACACCCCCACATTCTATTACCCCTTTACACCCCTCAAACACCCCCCATATTCTAGTACCCCTCTACACCCTCCACATTCTAGTAGCCCCTACACCCCACATATTCTAGTAGACGTGCCGCTCTCATCTGGGCCAGCTGCAGCTTAACTAGGTCTTTCTTTGCAGCACTCGACCACACGACTGGACAATAATCAAGATAAGACAAAACTAGAGCCTGCAGTACTTGCTTTTCGGAATGTGGTGTCAAAAAAGCAGAGCATCTCTTTACTACGGCCAGACCTCTCCCCATCTTTACAACCATTGAATCTATGTGTTTTGAGCATGACAGTTTACATCTATGGTAACGCCAAGTAATTTAGTCTCCTCAACTTGTTCAACAGCCACACCATTCATTACCAGATTCCGCTGAGGTCTAGAACTTAGGGAATGATTTGCACCAAATACAATGCTCTTAGTTTTAGAGATGTTCAGGACCAGTTTATTACTGGTCACCCAATTCCAAAACAGACTGCAACTCTTTGTTAAGGGTTTCAGTGACTTCATTAGCTGTGGTTGCTGATGCGTATATGGTTGCATCATCAGCATACATGGACACACATGCTTTGTTTAATGCCAGTGGCAGGTCATTGGTAAAAATAGAAAAGAGTAGAGGGCCTAGAGAGCTGCCCTGTGGTACACCCCACTTTACATGTTTGACATTAGAGAAGCTTCCATTAAAGAAAACCCTTTGAGTTCTATTAGATAGATAGCTCTGAATCCACGATATGGCAGAGGTTGAAAAGCCATAACACAAGTTTTTTCAACAACAGGTTATGTTCAATAATATCAAAGGCTGCACTGAAATCTAACAGTACAGCTCCCACAATCTTCTTATTATCAATTTATTTCAACCAATCATCAGTCATTTGTGTCAGTTCAGTACATGTTGAGTGCCCTTCCCTATAAGCATGTTGAAAGTCTGTTGTTAATTTATTTACAGAGAAATAGCATTGTATTTGGTCAAACACAATTCTTTCCAACAGTTTACTAAGAGCTGGCAGCAAGCTTATAGGTCTGCTGTTAGAACCAGTAAAGGCCACTTTACCACTCTTGGGTAGTGGAATTACTTTGGCTTCCCTCCAGGCTTGAGGACAAAGACTTTCCTCTAGGCTCAGATTAAAGATATGACAGACAGGAGTGGCTATAGAGTCAGCTACCATCCTCAGTAGCTTTCCGTCTAAGTTGTCAATGCCAGGAGGTTTGTCAATAATCTTTCCACCTCTCCCACAATAGCTTTACAAAATTCTAACTTGCAATGCTTTTCTTTCATTATTAGTTTTTTTTAATGCATGAATATGATCTCACTGTTCGTTGTTGGCATTTCCTGCCTAAGTTTGCCCACTTTGCCAATGAAGTAATCATTAAAATAATTTGGCAACATCAAATGGTTTCGTGATGAATAAGCCATCTGATTCGATAAAAGATGGAGTTGAATTTGTCTTTCTGCCCATAATTTCATTGAAAGTACTCCAAAGTTTTTTTTCCATCATTCTTAATATCATTGATCTTGGCTTCATAATACAGTTTCTTCTTTTTGTTGAGTTTAGTCACATAATTTCTCAATTTGCAGTAAGTCAGCCAGTCAGATGTGCAGCCAGACTTATTAGCCACTCCCTTTGCCCCGTCTCTTTCAACCAAACAGTTCTAACAGTCAGTTTCTTAACAGGTGCATGTTTATCAATAATTGGAAGAAGCTATTTCATAAATTCATCAAGTGCAGCCTCTGGATGCTCCTTAGTAATCACATCAGACCAACATTTATTTTTAACATAATACATATAAGAGTCACAGCAAAATCTTTTTTATGATCTCTTATACACTATTTTAGGCCCAGCTTTTGGAACTTTGGCTTTCCTGGATATAGCCACAATACTGGGATCACTGCATCCAATGGGTACGGATATAGCTTCAGAACAAAGTTCTACAGTATTAGTAAAAATGTGATCAATACATGTGGATGATTCTGTTCCTGTAGTGTTTGTAAACACACTAGTAGGTTCATTAATAACCTGAACCAGATTACAGGCACTGGTTACAATGAGAAGCTTCCTCTTGAGCGGACAGCTTGATGAAAACCAGTCAATATTCAGGTCCCCAAGAAAGTAGACCTCTCTGTTTACATCACACACACTATCAAGCATTTCACACATATTATTTAGATACTGACTGTCAGCACTTGGTGGCCTATAGCAACACCCCAAAAGAAAAGGCTTTAGATGTGCCAAGTGAACCTGCAACCACAACACTTCAATAACACTTGACATAAGATATTCTCTAAGCATTACAGGGATATGGCTCTGAATATACAGTTGAAGTCGGAAGTTTACATACACCTTAGCCAAATACATTTAAACTCAATTTTTCACAATTCCTGACATTTAATCCTAGTAACAATTCCCTGTCTTAGGTCAGTTAGGATCACCACTTTATTTTAAGAATGTGAAATGTCAGAATAATAGTAGAGTTGGTAGCTCAGTTGGTAGAGCATGGCGCTTGCAACGCCAGGGTTGTGGGTTCGTTTCCCACAGGGGGCCAGTATGAAAAATGTATGCACTCACTAACTGTAAGTCGCTCTGGATAAGAGCGTCTGCTAAATGACTAAAATATAAAATTTAGAGAGAATGATTTATTTCAGCTTTTATTTCTTTCGTCACATTCCCAGTGGGTCAGAAGTTTACATACACCCAATTAGTATTTGGTAGCATTGCCTTTAAATTGTTTAACTTGGGTCAAACGATTCGGGTAGCCTTCCACAAGCTTCCCACAATAAGTTGGGTGAATTTTGGCCCATTCCTCCTGACAGAGCTGGTGTAACTGAGTCAGGTTTATAGGCCTCCTTGTTCGCACACGCTTTTTCAGTTCTGCCCACAAACTTTCTATAGGATTGAGGTCAGGGCTTTGTGATGGCCACTCCAATACCTTGACTTTGTTGTCCTTAAGCCATTTTGCCACAACTTTGGAAGTATGCTTGGGGTCATTCTCCATTTGGAAGACCCATTTGAGACCAAGCTTTAACTTCCTGACTGATGTCTTGAGATGTTGCTTCAATATATCCACATAATTTTCCTTCCTCATGATGCCATCTATTTTGTGAAGTGCACCAGTCCCTCCTGCAGCAAAGCACCCCAACAGTATGATGCTGCAACCCCCGTGCTTCACGGTTGGTATGGTGTTCTTCGGCTTGCAATCAACCCCCTTTTTCCTCCAAACATAACGATGGTCATTATGGCCAAACAGTTCTATTTTTGTTTCATCAGACCAGAGGACATTTCTCCAAAAAGTACGATCTTTGTCCCCATGTGCAGTTGCAAATCGTAGTCTGGCTTTTTTATGGCGGTTTTGGAGCAGTGGCTTCTTCCTTGCTGAGCGGCCTTTCAGGTTATGTCGATATAGGACTTGTTTTACTGTGGATATAGATACTTTTGTACCTGTTTCCTCCAGCATCTTCACAAGGTCCTTGTGTTGTTCTGGGATAGATTTTCACTTTTCACACCAAAGTACATTAATCTCTAGGAGACAGAACGCGTCTCCTTCCTGAGCGGTATGATGGCTGCGTGGTCCCATGGTGTTTATACTTGCGTACTATTGTTTGTACAGATGAACGTGGTACCTTCAGGCGTTTGGAAATTGCTCCCAAGGATGAACCAGACTTGTGGAGGTCTACAATTCTTTACTGAGGTCTTGGCTGATTTCTTTAGATTTTCCCATGATGTCAAGCAAAGAGGCACTGAGTTAGAAGGTAGGTCTTGAAATACATCCACAGGTACACCTCCAATCGACTCAAATTATGTCAATTAGCCTATCAGAAGCTTCTAAAGCCATGACATCATTTTCTGGAATTTTCCAAGCTGTTTAAAGGCACAGTCAACTTAGTGTATGTAAACTTCTGACCCACTGGAAATGTGATATAATGAATTATAAGTGAAATAATCTGTCTGTAAACAATTGTTGGAAAAATTACTTGTGTCATGCACAAAGTAACAATAAATTTGTGGAGTGGTTGAAAAACGAGTTTTAATGACTCCAACCTAAGTGTATGTAAACTTCCGACTTCAACTGTATACAGCAACGCCTCCCCCATATGCATTTCTGTCTCTTCTATAGATGGTATATCCTTGTATTGCTACTGCTGTATCATCAAATGAATTAACTAATTGAGTCTCAGAATTGGCTAATATATGAATGCTATCTGATGTTAGCAAGTTATTGATTTCATGAACCTTATTTGTAAGGCTACATATATTAATATGGGCTATTTTCAGCCCTTTCCTGGGTATCTTATCAGAGATAGACATAATATGGAAAAGAGCGAACAAAGCAAGATAAAAAAAAATCAGCAATCCATTAATCAATTGGTGTGTGCTGCGGGGTTGAAGCTACGAACCCATAGGCTTGGCTCTCTCATCCCTTCCATGCTTCTGGGAGGGAGGGTTGACAATGAGCCTGTCATAGCAGATGTAAGCAATGTCCCCACGTGCTTTGGCAGCATTCATGGCTGGGATGAGTTCTTTCCTCTTCTGGCGCACAGCTTCAGGATAGTCCTCATTGAGGAAGATATACGTTCCTCTCAAGTTCTTGGCTCTTTCCAGAACAGCTAGGTTTTCCAGTCCTGTGGGCGCGCTCCACCTCATGTGGAGATTCTGCAATTCTGTCCACAACCATGTTGTTCCGTCTTGATTGTCCCTCGAGATTTATCCATCATTGTTATCATGGATTCACAGACAGAACTGATGTCCTCTCTCAATGACTTACAGAATGCTGTCATCTTGCCGTTCTCCTGTTTCACCTCATCGAGCTGACCCTGGGAGAACTGCAAACTGTTCTTCAGGTCCTGGACCTCTCTGGTCAGGTCGAACCATTATTTTATTAGTTGAATCGACCAGTATTTGGACAAAACACTTGAAGCTATTTTCTTGTTGTTGTAACAACTGCTTGTAGAACTATTTTTGTTTGTTTAAAAGATCCTTCACCTGTGATAGGGAGAAACCACCGTCCTCAACGGTACTCCCACCGGCTTTGGTCTTTGTCATGGTAGCTAGCAACGTAGGTTACGCTGTTACTCCTCGTAGTTCCAGACAGGACAGGTCACAGGGAAGATTGAACACAACAAAACAGTAGGGATCTAGACATCCACAAACCCGGGACAATCCGCGGTCCCAGCCACAATGGCTAACCGCGTTGCAGACTGTGTTCAAGCCCTCAAGAAAACCCTGCTAGCTTGATAGGCAGCTAGCTAGCAGCTAGGCACGCGATCACCAACACTGGACAATTGAGGAGTGGAAAAAACATTGCCAGGTCCGACGAATCCCGGTTCCTGTTGCGTCATGCTGATGGCAGAGTCAGGATTTGGCATAAGCAGCATGAGTCCATGGACCCATCCTGCCTGCTGTCAACGGTACAGGCTGGTGGCGGTGGTGTAATGGTGTGGGGAATGTTTTCCTGGCACACGTTAGTTCCCTTGATACCAATTGAGCAACGTTTGAACGCCACATCTTGTAGAATCCATTCCCCGAAGAATTCAGGCTGTTCTGGAGGCAAAGCGGGGTCCGACCCGGTACTAGATGGTTGTACCTAATAAACTGAGTGTATATCCTCTTAAAAAATGAGTTTCTGTCAGTACCGGGTTTCTGTACTTCATGTGGTGTCGTTGTGTGGTGTGTCGTTGTGTGTTGTGTCGTTGTGTGGTGTGTCATTGTGTGTTGTGTCGTTGTGTGGTCTGTCATTGTGTGGTGTGTTGTTGTGTGTTGTGTCGTTGTGTGGTGTGTTGTTGTGTGTTGTGTCGTTGTGTGGTGTGTCGTTGTGTGTTGTGTTGTTGTGTGGTGTGTCATTGTGTGGTGTGTCGTTGTGTGTTGTGTCGTTGTGTGTTGTGTCGTTGTGTGTTGTGTCGTTGTGTGGTGTGTTGTTGTGTGTTGTGTTGTTGTGTGTTGTGTCGTTGTGTGGTGTGTCGTTGTGTGGTGTGTCGTTGTGTGTTGTGTCGTTGTGTGGTGTGTTGTTGTGTGTTGTGTCATTGTGTGGTCTGTCATTGCAGTATGGCTGTGGTATGCTGTCATGTTGTTGTTGTTGTTGCTGATTAATATGCCCAAGTATTAATAAATAAATAAATAAAAATATATTGAATTGAGATTCCAACATCATCTTAAACCCAGTCTACAGGATAATGTAAACTGAAAAGTTACACAAGTGATGTCGAAGAAAGGCAAATCTGACTTCACATATTGAGATGGTTTAAAACCGCTCTAAAAAATGTATTCCTCCACTGTTAGTAACTAACCTGAATACACCGTTTTAAGAACTGTAGTCCTCCACTGTTAGTAACTAACCTGAATACACCGTTTTAAGAACTGTAGTCCTCCACTGTTAATAACTAACCTGAATACACCGTTCTAAAAACTGTAGTCCTCCACTGTTAGTAACTAACCTGAATACACCGTTCTAAAAACTGTAGTCCTCCACTGTTAGTAACTAACATGAATACACTGTTCTAATAACTGTAGTCCTCATAACTTGAATATGAGCGACTCCTGAGCATGGGAGAAATGACCCTGATGATTTCTGTGTGAATGCTGCTGCTGACCTTTGATGCTGACCTTTTTGGCTTCAAATGTCAGTAAGCATTTCTCCACAACAGGTTTTTCTGGTGTGTATGTGTGTTTGACATTCAGGAGTAGACAACAGACACACACACACACACACACACACACACACACACACACACACACACACACACAGTGGCTCATACCGAAAGTGGTGAGAGTGAGTGTGTGGAGTGTGTGTTATCATGTACTGTTGTCCCCCTCACCCCCCCACACACAGAGGGCAAGGCAGAACTCCTCTCCTCTTCTGTTCAGTCTCCTCACAATGGACCCCCACAGCGTCTTTATTTCTGTTCCCCTGTCAGCCCCACCCTCCTTCCCCTTTCCCTGGGGGCGGGAAAGTGTGTGTGTGTGTGTGTGTGTGTGTGTGTAAGAGGCAGGGGGCGACCAGCCCGCCCGGCAGGCTTCAGCAGCCACTCCCATCTGCCGCCCGGCACCACGTCAACTCTCCCTCCTCAACTCCTCCTGGCCTATCCATCCACATCCCTCTATATTAATATATACAGTGAGGGAAAAAAGTATTTGATCCCCTGCTGATTTTGTACGTTTGCCCACTGACAAAGAAATGATCAGTCTATAATTTTAATGGTAGGTTTATTTGAACAGTGAGAGACAGAATAACAACAAAAAAATCCAGAAAAATGCATGTCAAAAATGTTATGAGCTGAGATTAGGAGCACACTCTTAAAGGGAGTGCTCCTAATCTCAGTTTGTTACCTGTTGTGACGTCACGAGAGGCTACACAGCTTTCAGCGGGATTGCTCAAGTAGTGCAAGGAGACAAGGTTCAAACAAAACAAGGATTTTATAATAGGTCTTGGGAAATTACCGAAAATATAACAAAATTCTGTTCTCTTGTGGCTCTTTAAGGGTTAACAGTTCAGGGATGTCTCTTCCACATCCAAAATCATAATTCTCACTCGCTCAGATAACTTTTCCCCAGCCTTACTGTAGTCCACGTTGCAGCTAGTGGCCAACCCAGCAAAAAGTCCTTCCAAATGTCTCTCACGTATTTCCACAGGTGCATATATCCAAAGGTGAGTATTTTCCAAAGGTAAGTATCTCCAAATCCTTATATTCCTCCTGGAAGTGGACGTGCAGCACTCTTGTCCTCCAGAGAGCCCAGGTTGGAGACTGTGTTTCTTCACAACCCACACACTCCCTCAGTGTGTCTCTTCCCTTCCCAAAACCTTCAGCTCATCCGCTCCTGATTTGTTTCAGGTGCGTGGGAAGATTGGCCATAGAGGGGTGGAGTTCCCGACCATACCAGCAGATGGAGCCATAGCTGTCTGGGTTTGCAGCCACCTCAGGGGGATGTAACGTCCCTCCCGGACACAGCCTCTCGTGACATCACACATCCCCCTCCTCGGGACCGACGTCCTCGTCGGGGTAAAGGCAGCGAAGAAGGCATCACGCCGGGAGAGGGCGTCCGCATTGCCGTGGTGCTTGCCAGCCCTCGGCTGTTTCCACTCCATCCGGTGAGTTGGTGCTGTGTTGTACAGTGCCGGTCTCTGGGGTCTCTCCTTGAGTTTCTTACTGAACGCATCAGCCTTGGTTTTAGCAGAGTTTAGCTTCTGTTGAGCAGCTTTCAGTTCCTTCTCTCTCTCTGCCTCCGCATTCTTCATCTTGTTCTCCAACACCTTGTACTTCTCCTCTGCCTTCTTCTGGACCTCCTTACTACTGCGCAGGGTCTCCTCACACTCCTCGATGGTCCTGCGCAGCATCTCCAGCTCCTCCTGTTGCTTAGGGAAGGAGCTCTGTTGGAGTTTAGCCTGGAGGATATCTAACTCTTCATGTCTAACTGTTGCTTTAACAAACGATACCTCTCAGCGGTCCCCTTCAGACCAGCCAGTTCTTTGTCCAGATTATGTAGCTCCGTCTCTGTGTCGGTCTGGGCACCTGCCATCCCTATCAGAGCCCGGGCGGGAGTGAGTAATTCGGAGGATTGCACCGGAGCCTTCCCAGGATGAGTCTTGCCTCTCCGTTTCCGAGGTACTCGGGTTATCCTCTCCTGAGACTCTCTACAGAGTGGGTAAAAGGCTGGGCAGTCTCGTCCAATTAGGACAGGGACGGGGAGGGAATCAACCACCCCCGCCGTCGTGTGTATGGTTCTCCGTGTGCTGGTCATTGTAAGTTCAGTCATGGGGTATTCTCTGGTGTCCCCATGGACACAGGAAACTGGGAGGACTTTCCCCGGGGTCAGACACGTTGGGCCCACCAAATCCTTACGCACCAGGGTGGCCCGGCTACCAGAATCCAGTAACATTTTACATTTACATTTTTGTCATTTAGCAGACGCTCTTATCCAGAGCGACTTACAGTTAGTGAATACATATATATTTTTATACTGGCCCCCCATGGGAATCAAACCCACAACCCTGGCGTTGCAAACGCCATGCTCTATCAACTGAGCTACATCCCTGCCGGCCATTCCCTCCCCTACCCTGGACGACGCTGGGCCAATTGTGCGCCGCCCATGAGTCTCCCAGTCGCGGCCGGCTGCGACAGAGCCTGGATTCGAACCAGGATCTCTAGTGGCACAGTTAGAACTGCGATGCAGTGCCTTAGACCACTGCGCCACTCAGTAAGGCCTCCACATCATGGTGATTCACAGTTACCGGGCAGGTGGGGGGTCGATCTGGGCCGCCATCTACGACTCCCAAGAGCGAGGCAAAACGGTGTGTGGGTGCTGAGCTGGAGGACTCCGCAGTGGGCATAGGTTCATCGGCTGGTTTCCCACACTGCCAGGAGATATGTCCCATCTCCCCACACCGGTAACACTGTCTAGTTTCCCCCTCCTGGTGTACTCTTCTTGGACCCGCCTGGTTTCTGGCTCCCCCTGGAGCCGGGATAAGTCCTGACGTGGCTGGGTTCGAGACCTTGGGGTCCTTTGGACGGGTTCTTCCCATTTGTGGTGGGGCCGCACTCCTGGGGTCTTTTCGGGAAGCATTCAGCATCTCCGCTGTGGCCTGGTACTTTTCCACAGCTTCCACGGTCAGATCAGCCGTGGTCAAGGCCTGTTGACTGATGAACCGTTTTGCCTCATAAGGCAGGGCGCGTAGGTAACGATCCACCACAACGGCCTCCACCACCGCCGCTGCTGTATTCCTCTGCGGATCCAGCCATTTCCTTGCGATTCGGACAAGTTCATGCATCTGCGCCCGAGGAGGTTGGTCTGGTTGGAAGGTCCAGCTGTGAAAGCGCTGGGCCATACCAAACTTTGTGAGTCCATATCTGCTGAGGATCTCAGACTTCAGGGCATCATAGTCAGTAACCTGGTCAGGGCCCAGGTCCCGGACAGCATTCAGCGATTCCCCGGTTAGAAAGGGGGCTAACAGACCAACCCACTGTTGCTTGGGCCAGGCTTCCCTAGTGGCCGTGGCCTCAAATGCATGCAGGTATGCCTCAATGTCATCGGTAGCTCCCATCTTAGATATAAAGTCACTTGCCTTTATTGGGCGGGTATTTTGAACAACCCTCTGTCTCTGCAACTGCAATTCCTCTGCCTTCAGAAGGTTGGCTTTCTTTTGCTCCTCCAAGAGAGCCACGTTTGCTTGCATCTGGGCTTAGTGGCCAGCAACAAGGGCTTTCAATATGTCCTCCATTTCAGTCGGCGGGGAGCCTACGGCCAACTTGGAAAACTGGGTGATCAAACCTTCGGTATCCTCCTCTGACATGCACTATTAACGCTTGAGCTTGCCCGTATTCTCCACCACCTGTGACGTCACGAGAGGCTACACAGCTTTCAGCGGGATTGCTCAAGTAGTGCAAGGAGACAAGGTTCAAACAAAACAAGGATTTTATTATAGGTCTTGGGAAATTACCGAAAATATAACAAAATTCTGTTCTCTTGTGGCTCTTTAAGGGTTAACAGTTCAGGGATGTCTCTTCCACATCCAAAATCATAATTCTCACTCGCTCAGATAACTTTTCCCCAGCCTTACTGTAGTCCACGTTGCAGCTAGTGGCCAACCCAGCAAAAAGTCCTTCCAAATGTCTCTCACGTATTTCCACAGGTGCATATATCCAAAGGTGAGTATTTCCCAAAGGTAAGTATCTCCAAATCCTTATATTCCTCCTGGAAGTGGACGTGCAGCACTCTTGTCCTCCAGAGAGCCCAGGTTGGAGACTGTGTTTCTTCACAACCCACACACTCCCTCAGTGTGTCTCTTCCCTTCCCAAAACCTTCAGCTCATCCGCTCCTGATTTGTTTCAGGTGCGTGGGAAGATTGGCCATAGAGGGGTGGAGTTCCTGACCATACCAGCAGATGGAGCCATAGCTGTCTGGGTTTGCAGCCACCTCAGGGGGATGTAACGTCCCTCCCGGACACAGACTCTCGTGACATCACACTGTATAAAAGACACCTGTCCACAGAAGCAATCAATCAATCAGATTCCAAACTCTCCACCATGGCCAAGACCAAAGAGCTCTCCAAGGATGTCAGGGACAAGATTGTAGACCTACACAAGGCTGGAATGGGCTACAAGACCATCGCCAAGCAGCTTGGTGAGAAGGTGACAACAGTTGGTGTGATTATTCGCAAATGGAAGAAACACAAAAGAACTGTCAATCTCCCTCGGCCTGGGGCTCCATGCAAGATCTCACCTCGTGGAGTTGCAATGATCATGAGAACGGTGAGGAATTAGCCCAGAACTACATTGGAGGATCTTGTCAATGATCTCAAGGCAGCTGGGACCATAGTCACCAAGAAAACAATTGGTAACACACTACGCCGTGAAGAACTGAAATCCTGCAGCGCCCGCAAGGTCCCCCTGCTCAAGAAAGCACATATACAGGCCCGTCTGAAGTTTGCCAATGAACATCTGAATGATTCAGAGGAGAACTGGGTGAAAGTGTTGTGGTCAGATGAGACCAAAATAGAGCTCTTTGGCATCAACTCAACTCGCCGTGTTTGGAGGAGGAGGAATGCTGCCTATGACCCCAAGAACACCATCCCCACCGTCAAACATGGAGGTGGAAACGTTATGCTTTGGGGGTGTTTTTCTGCTAAGGGGACAGGACAACTTCACCGCATCAAAGGGACGATAGACGGGGCCATGTACCGTCAAATCTTGGGTGAGAACCTCCTTCCCTCAGCCACGGCATTGAAAATGGGTCATGGATGGGTATTCCAGCATGACAATAACCCAAAACACATGGCCAAGGCAACAAAGGAGTGGCTCAAGAAGAAGCACATTAAGGTCCTGGAGTGGCCTAGCCAGTCTCCAGACCTTAATCCCATAGAAAATCTGTGGAGGGAGCTGAAGGTTCGAGTTGCCAAACGTCAGCCTCGAAACCTTAATGACTTGGAGAAGATCTGCAAAGAGGAGTGGGACAAAATCCCTCCTGAGATGTGTGCAAACCTGGTGGCCAACTACAAGAAACGTCTGACCTCTGTGATTGCCAACAAGGGTTTTGCCTCCAAGTACTAAGTCATGTTTTGCAGAGGGGTCAAATACTTATTTCCCTCATTAAAATGCAAATCAATTGATAACATTTCTGACATGCGTTTTTCTAGATTTTTTTGTTGTTATTCTGTCTCTCACTGTTCAAATAAACCTACCATTAAAATTATAGACTAATAATTTCTTTGTCAGTGGGCAAACGTACAAAATCAGGAGGGGATCAAATACTTTTTCCCTCACTGTATATATATATATATATATATATATAGGTTGTACTTAACCTTGTATATCCATCCACCCCCCTCTCTCTCCAGGCAGATTCATTATCGCTCCCTTACCTCCTCCACCCCTCTCCCAAAACGTTCCTCACCACTAATTACCCCTCTCCATTCTTCAGCCTTAGTTTCTCTCTCTCTCTCTCTCCATCTTTAGCCTTAGTTTCTCTCTCTCTCTCTCCATCTTTAGCCTTAGTTTCTCTCTCTCTCTCCATTCTTTAGTCTTAGTTTCTCTCTCTCTCTCTCCATCTTTAGCCTTAGTTTCTCTCTCTCTCTCCATCTTTAGTCTTAGTTTCTCTCTCTCTCTCTCCATCTTTAGCCTTAGTTTCTCTCTCTCTCTCTCTCCATCTTTAGTCTTAGTTTCTCTCTCTCTCTCCATCTTTAGTCTTAGTTTCTCTCTCTCTCTCCATCTTTAGTCTTAGTTTCTCTCTCTCTCTCCATATTTAGTCTTAGTTTCTCTCTCTCTCTCCATCTTTAGTCTTAGTTTCTCTCTCTCTCTCCATATTTAGTCTTAGTTTCTCTCTCTCTCTCTCTCTCCATTCTTCAGTCTTAGTTTCTCTCTCTCTCTCCATCTCCTCTGTAGCTCAGCTGGTAGAGCACGGCGCTTGTAACGCCAGGGTAGTGGGTTCGATCCCCGGGACCACCCATACACAAAAATGTATGCACGCATGACTGTAAGTCGCTTTGGATAAAAGCGTCTGCTAAATGGCATATTATTATTATTATTATTTAGTCTTAGTTTCTCTCTCTCTCTCCATCTTTAGTCTTAGTTTCTCTCTCTCTCTCCATATTTAGTCTTAGTTTCTCTCTCTCTCTCCATATTTAGCCTTAGTTTCTCTCTCTCTCTCTCTCCATCTTTAGCCTTAGTTTCTCTCACTCTCCATCTTTAGTCTTTTCCCCTTCCTTGCTCCATTCTTCCTTCCGTCCCTCTCCCAAAACATTCGGTTGATCTATTCTTCTTCATTCTTCCCCCTCTCTCCAGCTCCGACAGTTACTCCACCCTCATTGAGTTCTCCTCTCGGTGCTGTTTAACAGAAGATTTACTGTGGAGTGGAACATGGTTCAGTACGGGCAAAGCATTAAACATGTCGTCTTAATACCGGGAGTGACTTCTCTCTCTCTCTCTCCTAGATTCCAAGATGGTGTAGCATCGCGTTCATGTTTTCTGTAGTGTCCTCATGTAAATAGCCAGTTTTTTAGTTTTTTTGTCTTTTTCGTATATACTGTATTTCTCAATCTCACTTTCCATCCTTTAACTAAATATACTTTCCTGCAACCCGACTCACCCAATGTGGAACGGATTCTATTATTTCTTTATAACTTCTTATCTAGAACCTCGGCTGAAACTAGCCAGCTAGCCAGCTAACTAGCTACTTGCTATTAGCCACCGTTAGCAGTCTTCACCATTGTCCGTGGCCTGCACTACCTACCAGCCAGCTCTAGCCTGGACAATTATCGGCCAGTCTGCACATCGCGCTATCGCTGGACCTTAACACCGGATCATCACAACTAGCTAGCTGCAACTAAATGGCTGTTGTTGTTGTTGGCTAATCACCACTGTCCCGAAGCAAGCCCCAGTTAGCCTTGAGCTAGCCTCGAGCCAGGCCCATCTCCCGGCTATCTACCTCTCTGTCAACCGGACGGGACCTCCTAGTGCTGACACGGAGCCCTGCTGAGCCATCACGACTGGTCTGCCGACGTAATCGTCTGATGTGGTTTCAACAGGCTTCCCGTTGCGACGACCACAAAGATTCATCTGCTAGCCCAGGCCCGCTAGCACACGCATTCAACAGCCGTGCTTCCTGCTCGCTGTGCTGAAGCACCAATTTGAATTGCTCCTGAACTGCTCCTGGACTCACCTATTGCTGGAACCGATATACACAAGCAGTTAGGAAAGCAAAGGCTAACTTTTTCAAACAGAAATTTGCATCCTGTAGCACTAACTCCAAAAAGTTTTGGGACACTGTAAAGTCCATGGAGAATAAGAGCACCTCCTCCCAGCTGCCGACTGCACTGAGGCTAGGAAACACTATCACCACCGATAAATCTACGATAATCGAACATTACAACAAGCATTTTGCTATGGCTGGCCATGCTTTCCACCTGGCTACCCCTACACCGGCCACCAGCTCTGCACCCTCCGCTGCAACAGATAGAGTTCAATGTGTCAAATCGGAGGGCCTGTTGTCTGGACCCCTGGCAGTCTCTATGGGGTTCAATTCTCGGGCCGACTCTATTCTCTGTGTATATCAATGATGATCTTGCTGCTGGTGACTCTCAGATCCACATCTACGCAGACGACACCATTTTGTATACATCTGGCCCTACATTGGACACTGTGTTAACAAACCTCCAAACGAGCTTCAATGCCATACAGCACTCCTTCCATAGCCTCCAACTGCTCTTAAACGCTAGTAAAACTAAATGCATGCTCTTCAATCGAACGCTACTTGCACCCGCCCGCCCGACTAGAATCACTACTCTCGGCGGGTCTGACTTAGAATATGTGGACAACTACAAATACCTAGGTGTCTGGTTAGACCGTAAACTCTCCTTCCAGACTCACATTAAGCATCTCCAATCCAAAGTTAAATCTAGAATCGGCTTCCTATTTCGCAACAAAGCCTCCTTCACTCATGCTACCAAACATGCCCTCGTAAAACTGACTAACCTACCGATCCTTGACTTCGGCGATGTCATTTACAAAATAGCCTCCAACACTCTACTCAGTAAATTGGATGTAGTCTATCACAGTGTCATCCGTTTTGTCACCAAAGCCCCATATACTACCCACCATTGTGACCTGTACGCTCTCCTTGGCTGGCCCTCACTACATATTCATCGCCAAACCCACTGGCTCCAGGTCATCTATAAATCACTACTAGGCAAATCCCCGCCTTATCTTAGCTCATTGGTCACCATAGCAACACCCACCCGTAGTATGCACTCCAGCAGATATATCTCACTGGTCATTCCCAAAGCCAACACCTCCTTTGGCCGCCATTCCTTCCAGTTCTCTGCTGCCAATGACTGGAACGAACTGCAAAAATCTCTGAAGCTGGAGACTCATCTCCCTCACTAACTTTAAGCGTCAGTTGTCAGAGCAGCTTACCGATCACTGCACCTGTACACAGCCCATCTGAAATTAGCCCACCCAACTACCTCATCCCCATATTGTTATTTATTTTGCTAATTTGCACCCCAGTATCTCTATTTGCACATCATCTTCTGCACGTCTATCATTCCAGTGTTAATACTAAATTGTAATTATTTTGCACTATAGCCTATTTATTGCCTTACCTCCATAACTTACTACATTTGCACACACTATATACAGTGGGGGAAAAAAGTATTTAGTCAGCCACCAATTGTGCAAGTTCTCCCACTTAAAAAGATGAGAGAGGCCTGTAATTTTCATCATAGGTACACGTGACAGACAAAATGAGGGAAAAAAATCCAGAAAATCACATTGTAGGATTTTTAATGAATTTATTTGCAAATTATGGTGGAAAATAAGTATTTGGTCAATAACAAAAGTTTCTCAATACTTTGTTATATACCCTTTGTTGGCAATGACACAGGTCAAACGTTTTCTGTAAGTCTTCACAAGGTTTTCACACAATGTTGCTGGTATTTTGGCCCATTCCTCCATGCAGATCTCCTCTAGAGCAGTGATGTTTTGGGGCTGTCGCTGGGCAACACGGACTTTCAACTCCCTCCAAAGATTTTCTATGGGGTTGAGATCTGGAGACTGGCTAGGCCACTCCAGGACCTTGAAATGCTTCTTACGAAGCCACTCCTTCGTTGCCCGGGCGGTGTGTTTGGGATCATTGTCATGCTGAAAACCCAGCCACGTTTCATCTTCAATGCCCTTGCTGATGGAAGGAGGTTTTCACTCAAAATCTCACGATACATGGCCCCATTCATTCTTTCCTTTACACGGATCAGTCGTCCTGGTCCCTTTGCAGAAAAACAGCCCCAAAGCATGATGTCTCCACCCCCATGCTTCACAGTAGGTATGGTGTTCTTTGGATGCAACTCAGCATTCTTTGTCCTCCAAACACGACGAGTTGAGTTTTTACCAAAAAGTTATATTTTGGTTTCATCTGACCATATGACATTCTCCCAATCATCTTCTGAATCATCCAAATGCACTCTAGCAAACTTCAGACGGGCCTGGACATGTACTGGCTTAAGCAGGGGGACACGTCTCGCACTGCATGATTTGAGTCCCTGGCGGCGTAGTGTGTTACTGATGGTAGGCTTTGTTACTTTGGTCCCAGCTCTCTGCAGGTCATTCACTAGGTCCCCCCGTGTGGTTCTGGGATTTTTGCTCACCGTTCTTGTGATCATTTTGACCCCACGGGGTGAGATCTTGCGTGGAGCCCCAGATCGAGGGAGATTATCAGTGGTCTTGTATGTCTTCCATTTCCTAATAATTGCTCCCACAGTTGATTTCTTCAAACCAAGCTGCTTACCTATTGCAGATTCAGTCTTCCCAGCCTGGTGCAGGTCTACAATTTTGTTTCTGGTGTCCTTTGACAGCTCTTTGGTCTTGGCCATAGTGGAGTTTGGAGTGTGACTGTTTGAGGTTGTGGAACAGGTGTCTTTTATACTGATAACAAGTTCAAACAGGTGCCATTAATACAGGTAACGAGTGGAGGACAGAGGAGCCTCTTAAAGAAGAAGTTACAGGTCTGTGAGAGCCAGAAATCTTGCTTGTTTGTAGGTGACCAAATACTTATTTTCCACCATAATCTGCAAATAAATTCATTAAAAATCCTACAATGTGATTTTCAGGATTTTTTTTCTCAATTTGTCTGTCATAGTTGACGTGTACCGATGATGAAAATTACAGGCCTCTCTCATCTTTTTAAGTGGGAGAACTTGCACAATTGGTGGCTGACTAAATACTTTTTTCCCCCACTGTATGTATCGTTTTTTTGTGTGCTCTAGGACGGTGTCTAGATGGAATTTGTATTTGTGGTCCTGGCAATTTGACCTTTTTTGGAACACCATTATTTTTGTCTTACTGAGAAATGCTTTCAGGGCCCAAGTCTGACAGAATCTGTACAGAAGATCTAGGTGCTGCTGTAGGCCCTCCTTAGTTGGTGACAGAAGCACCAGATCATCAGCAAACAGTGGACATTTGACTTCAGATTCTAGTAGGGTGCTGCAGACTTTTCTAGTGCCCTCGCCAATTCATTGATACAGTTGAAATCGGAAGTTTACATACACTTAGGTTGGAATCATTAAAACTAGTTTTTCAACTACTCCACACATTTCTTGTTAACAAACTATAGTTTTGGCAAGTTGATTAGGACATCTACTTTGTGCATGACACAAGTAATTTTTCCAACAATTGTTTACATACAGATTATTTCACTTATAATTCACTGTATCACAATTCCAGTGGGTCAGAAGTTTACATACACTAAGTTGACTGTGCCTTTAAACAGCTTGGACATTTCCAGAAAATGATGTCATGGCTTTAGAAGCTTCTGATAGGCTAATTGACATCATTTGAGTCAACTCATCCAGAATGCCGCAGCCCGTCTGGTGTTCAACCTTCCCAAGTTCTCTCACGTCACCCCCCTCCTCCGCACACTCCACTGGCTTCCAGTTGAAGCTCGCATCCGTTACAAGACCATGGTGCTTGCCTATGGAGCAGTGAGGGGAACGGCACCGCCGTACCTTCAGGCTCTGATCAGTCCCTACACCCAGGCGAGGGCATTGCGTTCATCCACCTCTGGCCTGCTGGCTCCCCTTCCTCTGCGGAAGCATAGTTCCCGCTCAGCCCAGTCAAAGCTGTTCGCTGCTCTGGCACCCCAATGGTGGAACAAGCTCCCTCACGACGCCAGGACAGCGGAGTCACTCACCACCTTCCGGAGACATTTGAAACCCCACCTCTTTAAGGAACACCTGGGATAGGATAAAGTAATCCTTCTACCCCCCCCCCCCCAAAAAAAAAAAAGTATAATTGTAAAGTGGTTATCCCACTGGCTATAGGGTGAATGCACCAATTTGTAGTCGCTCTGGATAAGAGCGTCTGCTAAATGACGTAAATGTGCCCTTGAGCAAGGCACTTAACCCTAATTGCTCCTGTAAGTCGCTCTGGATAAGAGCGTCTGCTAAATGACTAAAATGTAAAATGTAAATGTAAATTGGAGGTGTACCTGTGGATGTATTTCAAGGCCTACCTTCAAACTCAGTGCCTCTTTGCTTGACATCATGGGAAAATCAAAAGAAATCAGCCAAGACCTCATAAAAAAAGATTGTAGACCTCCACAAGTCTGGTTCATCCTTGTGAGCAATTTCCAAATGCCTGAAGGTACCATGTTCATCTGTACAAACAATAGTACGCAAGTATAAACACCATGGGACCACGCAGCCATCATGAAGGAGACGCGTTCTGTGTCCTAGAGATGAACGTACTTTGATGCGAAAAGTGCAAATCAATCCCAGAACAACAGCAAAGGACCTTGTGAAGATGCTGGAGGAAACAGGTACAAAAGTATCTATATCCACAGTAAAACAAGTCCTATATCGACATAACATGAAAGGCCGCTCAGCAAGTGTAGATTCACGCGGGTGTTTATTTCACCTTTGCAGAAGGCAGGAATCGTGGTCACAGGCAGGCAATGGTCATACACAGGTAGGCAAACAGGCAGGAGAATCAAAAACTAGGACTGAAGTCTATAACTGGTTCTCACAAACGAGCTAGGAAAAGGAGTCAAAACTAACAATACCTCACAAAGCACAAACAGAATGAACTGAACAAAATAAGGAGCTAATGAGACCAGGTGAGTAACTAACACAGGTGAAATCAATGAACAAAAATGAAAGACAGGGCTACATTCAAGAACACAAAGAAACAGGGCTACGTTCAAGAACACAAAGAAACAGGGCTACGTTCAAGAACACAAAGAAACAGGGCTACGTTCAAGAACACAAAGAAACAGGGCTACGTTCAAGAACACAAAGAAACAGGGCTACGTTCAAGAACACAAGGTTGACTTAGAAAATAAATACAGAACCTTACAGCAAGGAAGAAGCCACTGCTCCAAAACCGCCATAAAAAAGCCAGACTACGGTTTGCAACTGCACATGAGGACAAAGATCATACTTTTTGGAGAAATGTCCTCTGGTCTGATGAAACAAAAATAGAACTGTTTGGCAATAATGACCATCGTTATGTTTGGAGGAAAAAGGGGAAGCTTGCAAGCCGAAGAACACCATCCCAACCACAGGGGTGGCAGCATCATGCTGTGGGGGTGCTTTGCTGCAGGAGGGACTGGTGCACTTCACAAAATAGATGGCATCATGAGGAAGGAAAATGATGTGGATATATTGAAGCAACATCTCAAGACATCAGTTAGGAAGTTAAAGCTTGGTCGCAAATGGGTCTTCCAAATGGAGAATGGACAACAAAGTCAAGGTATTGGAGTGGCCATCACAAAGCCCTGACCTCAATCCAATAGAAAATGTGTGGGCAGAACTGAAAAAGCGTGTGCGAGCAAGGAGGCCTACAAACCTGACTCAGTTACACCAGCTCTGTCAGGAGGAATGGGCCAAAATTCACCCAACTTATTGTGGGAAGCTTCTGGAAGGCTACCCGAAACATTTTACCCAAGTTAAACAATTTAAAGGCAATGCTACCAAATACTAATTGAGTGTATGTAAACTTCTGACCCACTGGGAATGTGATTAAAGAAATAAAAGCTGAAATAAATAATTATCTCTACTATTATTCTGACATTTCACAGTCTTAAAATAAAGTGGTAATCCTAACTGACCTAAGACAGGGAATTTTTACTAGGATTAAATGTCAGGAATTGTGAAAAACTGAGTTTAAATGTATTTGGCTAAGGTGTATGTAAACTTCCGACTTCAACTGAATATATGTTGAAGAGGGTGGGGCTCAAGCTGCATCCCTGTCTCACCCCATGGCCCTGTGTGGGTGGTTTTTGCTAATTTTAACCGCACACTTGTTGTTTGTGTACATGGATTGATAATGTCTCATGACAAATTGAGTCAAAAGCTTTTTTGAAATCAAAAAAGCATGAGAAGACTTTGCCTTTGTTTTGGTTTGTTTGTTTGGCAATTAGGGTGTGCAGAGTGAATACGTGGTCTGTCATACGGTAATTTGGTAAAAAGCCAATTTGACATTTGCTCAGTACATTGTTTTCAATATTGGGGAAGATGCCAGAGCTAAGGATGATGTTAAAGAGTTTAAGTATAGCCAATTGGAATTTGTGGTCTGTATATTTTATCATTTCATTTAGGATACCATCAACACCACAGGCCTTTTTGGGTTGGAGGGTTTACATTTTGTCCTGTATTTCATTTAATGTAATTGAAGAATCCAGTGGGTTCTGGTAGTCTTTAATAGTTGATTCTAAGATGTGCATATTATTTAGCTGTTTGTTCTTTGTTATAGGGCCAAAAAGATTGGAGAAGTGGTTTACCCATACATCTCCGTTTTGGATAGATAGCTCTTCGTGTTGTTGTTTGTTTAGTGTTTTCCAATTTTCCCAGAAGTGGTTAGAGTCTATGGATTCTTCAATTACATTGAGCTGATTTCTGATCCGTAGTGTATTTCTGTATTGTTTTAGTGATTCACCATAGTGAAGGCGTAGGCTCAGGTTTTCTGGGTCTCTATGTTTTTGGTTGGATAGGTTTCTCAATTTCTTTCTTAGGTTTTTGCATTCTTCATCAAACCATTTGTCACTGTTGTTACTTTTTTTCGTTTTCTGTTAGAGATTTTTAGATTTGATAGGGAAGCTGAGAGGTCAAATACACTGTTTAGGTTTTCTACTGACAAGTTTACGCCTTCACTATTACAGTGGAATGTTTTGTCCAGGAAGTTGTCTAAAAGGGATTGAATTTGTTGCCTAATAGTTTTTTGGTATGTTTCGACACTACTTTCCTTCCATCTATAGCATTTCTTAATATTATTCAGTTCCTTTGGCTTTGATGCCTCATGATTGAGTATTGCTCTGTTCAAGTAGACTGTGATTTTGCTGTGGTCTGATAGGGGTGTCAGTGGGCTGACTGTGAACGCTCTGAGAGACTCTGGGTTGAGGTCAGTGATAAAGTAGTCTACAGTACTACTGCCAAGAGATGAGCTATAGGTGTACCTACCATAGGAGTCCCCTCGAAGCCTACCATTGACTATGTACAGACCCAGCGTGCGACAGAGCTGCAGGAGTTGTGACCCGTTTTTGTTGGTTATGTTGTCGTAGTTGTGCCTAGGGGGGCATATGGGGGAGGGAATGCTGTCACCTCCAGGTAGGTGTTTGTCCCCCTGTGTGCTGAGGGTGTCAGGCTCTTGTCCACTTCTGGCATTTATGTCTTTCTCTCTCCTCCTGACTCTGTGTCTCATTCTCCAATCAGAGCCAGATACTTAATGATGCTTGAATACCACTGCTCCGCTCTGGACTTGCCTCTCCTCCCTCTTTTCTTTCTAATAAAGGATATTTAAAAGCCAAGCCCTCCGAACCATCTTAATATGCCTCACTTAGATTTATTTATCTCTCTCTCTTGCTATCTCTCTCTCCCAACACCTTTCTCCCATGCACCCACAGTAGATGGATGACATTTTGGGCTTGTGTGTGTCATGTCCTCTCCCTCTCTACAGGGGCACACACCCTCAATAAGTCTCATCTAAAGGCTTTTTGGGAGCCCCACAAATATCCGACTTAGCTAGCTCAGCCCCAGCAGCTGTACCCCTCACAATCTCTCCTCTCCTCTCCTCTCCCCTCCTCTCCCCTCCTCTCCTCTCCTCTCCTCTCCTCTCCTCTCCTCCTCCCTTTCTCCCTCCCTTCCTCTTATTTACTCCCTACTGTCTCCTCCTCCTCTCATAACCTTCCCCCTGTTAGCCACGTCAGGGCTCTGGGGCAGAGTAGAATCATAAACTCATTTAAAATATTAAACATCAACCACTTTGTTGCTATGAATAATACAGTATGGAGGACCAGTGGCTGGCCAGCGATCTGCTCTCCCCTGCTCCCCTGCTCCCCTGCTCCCCTGCCGCCCGGCCCAACAGACATAAAACTAATGCACTGAGCCTGAGCCTGGGTAGTTTGGATGAACCTGAAGCTATGTCTGTCTCTCTGTCTGTCTCTCTGCTGATCTCTGTCTGTCTGACTGTCTTTCTGTCTCTCTCTCTCTCTCCCTCCCTCCCTCCCTCCCTCCCTCCCTCCCTCCCTGTCTGCCTGCCTGTCTGTCTGTCTGTCTGTCTGCCTGCCTGTCTGCCTGTCTCTCTCCCTGTCTCTCTCCCTGTCTGTCTGTCTGTCTATCTGCCTGCTTGTCTGTCTCTCTCCCTGTCCGTCTGTCTGTCTGTCTGCCTGTCTGCCAACATCCACTTCCCTGAAAGTATCATAATCTCACACAATGGCAATGTCTTTCCCAAAATTACCGAACATCCTTTTCCAGCTATCCTGCATTCTCTGATATTCTTTCTGTCTCTCTCCGTTTGTAGTTTTTCCTCAGAAAAAAAGTATTTCCAATGTAATCTAAAACTGCAACCCCACTACAGGTCCATGTTGATGTTACCACCCCCACTACAGGTCCATGTTGAGGTTACCACCCCCACTACAGGTCCATGTTGATGTTACCACCCCCACTACAGGTCCATGTTGAGGTTACCACCCCCACTACAGGTCCATGTTGAGGTTACCACCCCCACTACAGGTCCATGTTGATGTTACCACCCCCACTACAGGTCCATGTTACCACCCCCACTACAGGTCCATGTTGATGTTACCACCCCCACTACAGGTCCATGTTGAGGTTACCACCCCCACTACAGGTCCATGTTGAGGTTACCACCCCCACTACAGGTCCATGTTGATGTTACCACCCCCACTAGAGGTCCATGTTGAGGTTACCACCCCCACTACAGGTCCATGTTACCACCCCCACTACAGGTCCATGTTGAGGTTACCACCCCCACTACAGGTCCATGTTGAGGTTACCACCCCCACTACAGGTCCATGTTGATGTTACCACCCCCACTACAGGTCCATGTTGAGGTTACCACCCCCACTACAGGTCCATGTTGATGTTACCACCCCCACTACAGGTCCATGTTGAGGTTACCACCCCCACTACAGGTCCATGTTGAGGTTACCACCCCCACTACAGGTCCATGTTGATGTTACCACCCCCACTACAGGTCCATGTTGATGTTACCACCCCCACTACAGGTCCATGTTGAGGTTACCACCCCCACTACAGGTCCATGTTGATGTTACCACCCCCACTACAGGTCCATGTTGATGTTACCACCCCCACTACAGGTCCATGTTGATGTTACCACCCCCACTACAGGTCCATGTTGATGTTACCACCCCCACTACAGGTCCATGTTACCACCCCCACTACAGGTCCATGTTACCACCCCCACTACAGGTCCATGTTGAGGTTACCACCTGTGGATCATAAACATACCAGAGGATGAGGTAAGCAGCCCGCCATCAGCCTTTAGACCCATTTCCCCATTATGAAAAGTTGCCCGCACATGTGCGTATCAGAATAAAGTTTGTTTACATGGAAGTGGATACGATCACATGCAACTTCAAATGCAGCTTTGTGCAAGTTAACAAACACGTCCTCAGATGGTTATGGTCTACAACATCCCAGACGTCGTCAGAGGATTGATGGCCTAGAAGTTAGCAAGCCAGCGAGGCAAGGTCAAATATCCCAAATAGAGCTAGATAAAGCCAGAATAATAATATAGTTGTTTAACATAGCTATAGCCACCAGTCTGGCTTGTTTTCATGGTCTTTACATTTACATTTACATTTACGTAATTTAGCAGACGCTCTTATCCAGAGCGACTTACATTATTATTATTTTTTTCATACCCCCTGTGGGAATCGAACCCACAACCCTGGCGTTGCAAACGCCATGCTCTATCAACTGAGCTACATCCCTGCCGGCCATTCCCTCCCCTACCCTGGACGACGCTGGGCCAATTGCGCGCCGCCCCATGGGTCTCCCGGTCACGGCCGGCTACGACAGAGCCTGGATTCGAACCAGGATCTCTAGTGGCACAGCTAGCACTGCGATGCAGTGCCTTAGACCACTGCGCCACTCAGGAGACTAGTCTTCACTCACTCACTGAAAGTTTGTCAAGGTCCCGAGTGTTAGCGATCTGCTACATAGCTTTTTGATGTCGGGATGCACACTCAGCACTTTTAATATGCCATTTTAGCAGACGCTTTTATCCAAAGCGACTTACAGTCATGTGCGCATTAATTTTTACGTATGGGGTGGTCCCCGGGGATCGAACCCACTACCCTGGCGTTACAAGCGCCGCGCTCTACCAGCTGAGCTACGGAGGACCGCTTGAACATGATGTTTGATGATAAAACAGAAAATGGCTCTATAGACGGTTCTATGTAAATGATGTGATTCTGTTTATATCTCCTGCAGTCTGATTGTAGCCTCCTTGTCATAGAGAGTGCGTTCATACACTAAACACCATTGTAGCCCATCACCAGTCTTAAGACTTTATAGACTCTTCAGCCTTTAGCTAAATTATGTTTTTGCTTTTCTATCTAGTGCAATCTGATTGTACCCTCCTGGCCTGAAGAGAGTGGTTGAACCCTTCTGGCCTGAAGAGAGTGTGATTGTGACTTGGTCTAAAGAGAGTCTGTTCCTGTACACAATGAGACTGGCCGTCTAACCGCTTGTCCTTCATGATTGTGTATGTGTGAAAGAGAGGAAGAGAGAGCGAGATAGAGAGAGAGAGAGAGAGAAAGGAGGATGAAGAAAAATTAAAGAATGCCAGCCAAGACATAATGAGATAGAAGCTAAATGCTATCTGTCTGTACCATCATGCCGAGCCCCTAAATATACCTCCTCAGCCTATCATATCCCTCCTCATATATATAATAATAGTAAATCATAATACATCATATCCCTATTCTTTCTCTCAGACAATAAACGTTTTACTGGGACAATGTCTGCTCTCCTCTCTTCATCAACCCTCCTCTCCTCTCCTCTCCTCCGTCCCAGTGTCAAATCTCTGGAAGACTGAAACAGGTTTCCCTCAAGAATTTCCCTGTACTTAGCGCCATCCATCATTCCTTCAATTCTGAACAGTTTTCTAGTCCCTGCTGCTGAAAAACATCTCGGGGTGATGAGAGGTGTTGGGTTTGCGCCAGACATACCGTTTTCCTTGATGGCCAAAAACCTCAATTTTAGTCTCATCTGACCAGAGTACCTTCTCCCACACCCGCCTTTTGGCGAACACTAAACATGTTTGCTTATTTTTCTCTTTAAGCAATGGCTTTTTTCTGGTCCGTGAGTTTTGGTGGGCGGCACTCTCTTGGCAGGTTTGTTGTGGTGCCATATTCTTTAAATTTTTTAATAATGGATTTAATGGTGCTCCGTGGGATGTTCAAAGTTTCTGATATTTTTTTATAACCCAACCCTGATCTGTACTTCTCCACAACTTTGTCCCTGACCTGTTAGTGTGTGGAGCCGGGTGGTGTAGTGTGTGGAGCCGAGCGGTGTAGAGTGGTGTAGTGAGTGGAGCCGAGCGGTGTCGTGTGTGGAGCCGAGCGGTGTAGTGTGTGGAGCCGGGTGGTGTAGTGTGTGGAGCCGAGCGGTTTAATGTGTGGAGCCGGGTGGTGTAGTGAGTGGAGCCGGGTGGTGTAGTGTGTGGAGTCGAGCGGTGTAGTGAGTGGAGCCGGGTGGTGTAGTGAGTGGAGCCGGGTGGTGTAGTGTGTGGAGTCGAGCGGTGTGGAGCGGTGTAGTGTGTGGAGCCGAGCGGTGTAGTGAGTGGAGCCGGGTGGTGTAGTGAGTGGAGCCGGGTGGTGTAGTGTGTGGAGCTGAGCGGTGTAGAGCGGTGTAGTGTGTGGAGCCGAGCGGTGTAGTGTGTGGAGCCGAGCGGTGTAGTATGTGGAGCCGAGCGGTGTAGTGTGTGGAGCCGAGCGGTGTAGAGCGGTGTAGTGTGTGGAGCCGAGCAGTGTAGTATGTGGAGCCGAGCGGTGTAGTGTGTGGAGCCGAGCGGTGTAGTGTGTGGAGCCGAGCAGTGTAGTGAGTGGAGCCGGGTGGTGTAGTGTGTGGAGCCGAGCGGTGTAGAGCGGTGTAGTGTGTGGAGCCGAGCGGTGTAGTGTGTGGAGCCGGGTGGTGTAGTGTGTGGAGCCGAGCGGTGTAGAGCGGTGTAGTGTGTGGAGCTGAGCGGTGTAGTGAGTGGAGCCGGGTGGTGTAGTGTGTGGAGCCGAGCGGTGTAGTGTGTGGAGCCGAGCGGTGTAGTGTGTGGAGCCGAGCAGTGTAGTATGTGGAGCCGAGCGGTGTAGTGTGTGGAGCCGAGCAGTGTAGTGAGTGGAGCCGGGTGGTGTAGTGTGTGGAGCCGAGCGGTGTAGAGCGGTGTAGTGTGTGGAGCCGAGCGGTGTAGTGTGTGGAGCCGGGTGGTGTAGTGTGTGGAGCCGAGCGGTGTAGAGCGGTGTAGTGTGTGGAGCTGAGCGGTGTAGTGAGTGGAGCCGGGTGGTGTAGTGTGTGGAGCCGGGTGGTGTAGAGCGGTGTAGTGTGTGGAGCCGAGCGGTGTAGAGCGGTGTAGTGTGTGGAGCTGAGCGGTGTAGTGAGTGGAGCCGGGTGGTGTAGTGTGTGGAGCCGAGCGGTGTAGTGTGTGGAGCCGAGCGGTGTAGTGTGTGGAGCCGAGCGGTGTAGTATGTGGAGCCGAGCGGTGTAGTGTGTGGAGCCGAGCAGTGTAGTGAGTGGAGCCGGGTGGTGTAGTGTGTGGAGCCGAGCGGTGTAGAGCGGTGTAGTGTGTGGAGCCGAGCGGTGTAGTGTGTGGAGCCGGGTGGTGTAGTGTGTGGAGCCGAGCGGTGTAGAGCGGTGTAGTGTGTGGAGCTGAGCGGTGTAGTGAGTGGAGCCGGGTGGTGTAGTGTGTGGAGCCGGGTGGTGTAGAGCGGTGTAGTGTGTGGAGCCGAGCGGTGTAGAGTGTGGAGTCGAGCGGTGGTATCCCAGTAGAATACCTAAACTGTTCCAGATCCTGTAGTCCTGGTAGAATACCTAAGCAAACGTCATAGCATTGTGGAATCGGTTCCAATAGGCCAATAGGCTATCACTATTTCCCCTGACATTTAGATTTGATACATTCCAAGAAATGTTCAAACTACGTTTTTCCTCTTATACACAAAATCGATAACATTATCTTCCAGGACTGGGCATTTCTAAAATAACTAGAATTGTAAGATTAACTAGAATATGTAGCCTCTGGCCAGTTCAACATCTAGTTTTGATTTACGTTTGGTTGATTTGTCCACTAACCTGAATTCAATGTGAAATCAACAAACAATGTCACCATGTCATTGGATTAAAAGTATATAAATGCAACATGGAACAATTTCAAAGATTTTACTGAGTTACAGTTCATATAAGGAAATCAGTCAATTGGAAATAAATACATTAGGCCCTAATCTATGGATTTCAAATGACTGGAAATACAGATATGCATCTGTTGGTCACAGATACCTTAAAAAAAAGGATGGGCGTGGATCAGAAAACCAGTCAGTATCTGGTGTGGCCACCATTTGCCTCATGCAGCGCGACATCTCCTTCACAGAGTTGATCAGGCTGTTGATTGTAGCCTGTGGAATGTTGTCCCACTCCTCTTCAATGGCTGTGCGAAGTTGCTGGATATTGGCGGAAACTGGAACACGCTGTCGTACATGTCTATCCAGAGCATCCCAAACATGCTCAATGGGTGACATGTCTGGTGAGTATGCGGGCCATGGAAGAACTGGGACATGGGGCTGTGCATTATCATGCTGAAACATGAGGTGATGGTTGCAGATGAATGGAACAACAATGGGCCTCAGGATTTTGTCACAGTATCTCTGTGCATTCAAATAGCCATCGATAAAATCAAATTTTGTTTTTTCCGTAGCTTATGCCTGCCCATACCATAACCCCACCACCACCTTGGAGCACTATGTTCACAACGTTGACATCAGCAAACCACTCGCCCAAATGACGCCATACACGCTGTCTGCCATCTGCCCGGTACAGTTGAAACCAGGATTAATCTGTGAACTGCACACTTCTCCAGCGTGCCAGTGGCCATCGAAGGTGAGCATTTGCCCACTGAAGTCGGTTACAACGCCAAACTGCAGTCAGGGTCAAGACCCTGGTGAGGACAAGCTTCCCTGAGACGGTTTCTGACTGTTTGTGCAGAACCTTTTCGGTTGTGCAAACCCACAGTTTCATCATCTGTGCGGGTGGCTGGTCTCAGATGATAACGCAGGTGAAGAAGCTGGATGTGGAGGTCCTGGGCTGCCGTGGTTACACGTGGTCTGTGGTTGGACGTACTGCCAAATTATCTAAAATGACATTGGCGGCGGCTTATGGTAGAGAAATGAACATTTAATTATCTGGCAACAGCTCTGGTGGACATTCCTGCAGTCAGCATGCCAATTGCACACTCCCTCAAAACTTGAGACATCTGTGGCATTGTGTTGTGTGACAAAACTGCACATTTTAGAGTGTCCTTTTATTGTCCCCAGCACAAGGTGCACCTGTGTAATGATCATGCTGTTTAATCAGCTTCTTGATATGCCAAACCTGTAAGGGGGATGGATTATCTTGGCAAATGAGAAATGCTCACTAACAGGGATGTAAACAAATTTGTGCACAACATTTGAGAGAAATAAGTGTATTTTGCATATGGAACATTTCTGTCCTCTTTTATTTCAGCTCATGAAACATGGGACCAACACTTTACATGTTGCGTTTATATTTTTGTTCAGTGTAGTTCAATGTTTGATTCCTTTGGGCTTGGACTCATGGGGAGCCAAGCTCATCTCCAAAACAAATAATAAAACATGTAGCTAAGTGTAATCTAAATATCAAATAAAGCAATAAACCTTTCTTAAAGGGTCATGTCATTGCAGAGAGAGAGAGAGAGAGAGAGAGAGAGAGAGAGAGAGAGAGAGAGAGAGAGAGAGAGAGAGAGAGAGAGAGAGAGAGAGAGAGAGAGAGAAAGCTCACGCCAATACATTTTAATAGAAAGTTAGCAAAAATAGATAAGATCTTGCTACCATGGAAAGGTAAATACCTGTCTATTTGTGGAAAAATCACCCTGATTAAACTCTTTAGTATTATCCTAGTTTACCTATTTGCTTATGGTCTTGCCTACGCCTAGCGAACTGTTTTTTAAATTATATGAGAAAAAAATATTCAATTTTATTTGGAACGGCAAGCCAGACAAAATTAAACGGGCCTATTTATATAATGAATATGAATTCAGAGGACAGAAATGATTAAATATTAAAGCATTAGACCTATCACTAAAAGCTTCAGTCATACAAAAGTTATACTTAAATCCGAACTGGTTTTCTAGCAAATTAGTAAGAATGTCTCACCCCATGTTCAAGAATGGCCTTTTCCCCTTTATTCAGATTACAACCTCTCACTTTCAGTTATTTGAAAAGGAAATAATCTCCCAAATATCACTAATTCTAAAACAAGCCATAGAAAGTTGGTTGCAATTTCAATTTAATCCTCCAGAAACGACAGAACAAATAATGCAACAAATATTGTGGTTCAACTCAAATATACTAATTGATAAAAAGCCAGTATTTTTTGAAAAAATGTTTTAAAAAGGTATAATCTTCGTAAATTATATCATAGGTAGGACTGATGGAGTTATGTCGCACATGCAGCTAACAAGAACATATGGAAATGTCTGCTCTACCCAAACCAAATGTCTGCTCTTACAACCAAATAATTGCAGCCTTACCGCAAAAATGGAAGAGGAAAGTGGAAGGGGGAAGAAGTAAGGAACTTGTCTGTAGGCCTTGCATTAAAGAACATAATTGGTTCAAGAAAATTGAAATAAATAAAAAAGTATACCAGTTTCATTTAAGGACCAAAGGATTGACAGCCGTCTCATATAGATTGCAAAATAGTTGGGAAGAGATTTTTGACATACCGATTCCATGGCATAGTGTTTATGAACTGATGCACAAAACGACGCCGGATTCAAAACTTAGAATTTTTCAATTAAAATGTTTCTACAAAATTCTTGCTACCAATAAAATGTTATTTATATGGGGGATACAATCTTCCCAGCTCTGCAGATTTTGCTGCGAAGAGACAGAATCATTAGATCATTTGTTTTGGTACTGTCCATTTGTGTCTTGTTTTTGGTCACAGGTCCAGGAATGGCTGAAGGATTGCAATATTTACCTGGAGCTAACCCTGCAGATAGCACTACTGAAAAGTCATAGTCAATCGATCAATAGCTCAGTTGGTAGGGCATGGCACTTGCAACGCCAGGGTTGTGGGTTCGATTCCCATGGGGGGCCAGTATGAAAATGTATGCACTCACTAACTGTAAGTCGCTCTGGATAAGAGCGTCTGCTAAATTACGTAAATGTAAATAATAATACCTTCAGCAAAAATGTTTATTTACAATCTGTAGAAACTATGAGAATAGAAGGGTTCAGAACTTTTGTGAAACATCACAGTACAGTTGAAAATATATATGGCAAATAGAAATCCTAAATGGATGGTGTTAAGAGATAGATGGGAGTTGTTGAATGGAGCTGAAGGATGGGACTAATAACAACTAACAACAACTAATAACAGCAAGATTACTAATGTAGGGCATGTTGTGTCCATAATAAGTATATAGGTTATAAATTGAGAGCTTTTGTGAAGGAGCACAGATAGAATGATATGGCATATATGTCACGGTTTCGGCCGAGGCTGCCTCTCTCCCTTGTTCGGGCAGGCTTCGGCGTTCGTCGTCTCCGGAATTCTAGCTGCCACCGATAGATGTTTCATGTTCGTTTGCTTTTGTCTGTTTGTTTACACACCTGTTTCTGTTTTACGTAATTAGTGTCCTATAAGTTTCTCGTTGTGTTTGTCTAGTGTTGTGTATGATTGTTTCCGTCAGTGTTGTGTTTTGCTCGGTTGAGCGTATTTCTCCACTGTGCTGGAGCTTAGTTGCACTTGTGTGTGCACCGTTTCATTTTGTCGCACCTGTTAGTGCGCATTTGCCTTTCGCCTTCGTGCGTGGTTTTGCTGTCGGGCTTAGTTGTCCTGTTGCCTGTGTTGGGCCAGTATTACAGCTTTTGGAACATTGAGTCTGCGTCCTGCGTTTGATTCCTACACTACACCTACAACACGCCCTGACAGAATCATACACCACCAATGGAATCAGCAGGAGCCGAAGCAGCCCAGACGAGACTGGAAGCCCAGGTTCGGGACCAGCAAGAGCAGCTCCTGCAGATGGGGACCGCCCTGCAGGAGGTGATTACCACACTCCGAGGCTGGGGTTCGCCTCCACCGCCGCCCGCCCTGCCAGCACCATCGGCCAGCCCGCCCATTCCAGCGCCGGAACCTCGAGGAGTCCGACTATCTCTCCCGAGGGCCTACGACGGGACCGCGGCTGGGTGTCAGGGATTCCTGCTCCAGGTAGAGCTATACCTGGCCACAGTGCACCCGGCACCTTCAGGGCATGAGAGCGTGTCCGCCCTGATCTCCTGCCTGGCCGGAAAAGCGTTGGAGTGGGCCAGCGCGGAGTGGAGGAAGATCGACGCCACGACGATTACGTACACCGAGTTCTCCCGCCGCTTCAGGGCGGTGTTTGACCATCCCCCGGAGGGGAAAGCGGCGGGGGAGCGTCTGGTCTTCCTCCGGCAGGGGAGGAGAAGTGCCCAGGAATTCGCGCTCGAATTCCGTACTCTAGCGGCAGATGCAGGGTGGAATGATCGGGCCCTCATCGATCTATACCGATGCAGCCTACGAGAGGATGTCCGTCGGGAGCTGGCGTGTAGGGACACCAGCCTCACTTTCGACCAGCTGGTTGATATGTCCATCAGGCTGGATACCCTGCTGGCTACCCGCGGACGTCCTGCGGAGGGTCCGTCCATTCCACCCTCCAGCGCCTCCGAGCCTTGTCCTATGGAGCTCGGGGGCGCTGGCGCTAGAGAGAGGAGGAGTCGGCAGGCTAGGGGGTCCATCCACTGCACCAACTGTGGTCGGGGAGGACACACCGCGGCTAGGTGCTGGGGATGGCCTCCTAGGGGAGATGACGACAGGTCCCGCACTGGGGATTCCCTCCAGGTGAGTAGGCGCCCCACTCACCCAGAGCTCTCTGTTGCCCATTTTTGTATGCCTGTACGTTTTCCACAGGTAGCACCTCATTCCCAGCATAAGGCGCTGGTAGATTCAGGCGCGGCTGGGAATTTTATTGATAAAAAGTTTTGTTTAGCGTTAGGGATTCCCCTCATTCCTGTTGATGTTCCTTTTCCCGTTCACGCCCTAGATAGTCGTCCGTTGGGTACGGGCTTAATCAGGGAGGTCACGGCGCCACTTAGGATGTGTGCGCAGGGGGATCATCAGGAGATGATTCAGCTGTTCCTGATTGACTCTCCTGCGTATCCGGTGGTGCTGGGCATGCCCTGGTTGAGTACCCATAACCCAGTGATTTCGTGGCAGGAGAGGGCTCTGATGGAGTGGTCTGTTCAGTGTGTGGGTAGATGTTTGGGCGTTTCCGTAGGGGCTACCTCGGTGGAGAGTCCAAACCAGGTGCCCGCATTGCACGTTCCACCTGAGTATGGGGATTTAGCTATTGCGTTTAGTAAGGCGAGGGCGACGCGGTTGCCACCCCATAGGCAGGGGGATTGTGCGATAAACCTCCAGGCAGGAGCTGCGCTCCCACGGAGCCATGTGTATCCTCTGTCTCAGGAGGAGAAGAAAGCTATGGAGATTTACATAGACGAATCGCTGAGACAAGGATACATACGGCCGTCCACTTCCCCCGCGTCCTCGAGTTTCTTTTTCGTGAAGAAAAAGGATGGTGGTTTGCGCCCATGCATCGATTACCGTGGTCTCAATCAGATTACGGTGAAGTATAGTTATCCACTCCCGCTGATTGCGACCATGACTGAGTCGTTGCATGGGGCGCGTTTCTTCACGAAACTAGATCTCAGGAGCGCGTACAACTTGGTGCGCATCAGGGAGGGTGATGAATGGAAAACAGTCTTTAGTACCACCTCGGGCCATTACGAGTATCTGGTCATGCCATACGGGTTGATGAACGCTCCATCAGTTTTCCAATCATTTGTGGATGAGATCTTCAGGGACATGCAGGGGCAGGGGGTGGTGGTGTACATTGATGACATTCTCGTGTACTCACCTACCCGTGTCGAGCATGTGGCCCTGGTGCGCAGGGTGTTGCGGAGGCTGGTGGAGCACGACCTGTATGTGAAGGCAGAGAAGTGTCTGTTTTTCCAGGAGTCGGTCTCCTTTTTGGGTTATCAGTTGTCTGCGTCAGGGGTGAAGATGGAGGTAGACCGGGTGTCGGCCGTGCGTAATTGGCAAACACCAACCACTGTGAAGGAGGTGCAGCAGTTTTTGGGGTTTGCAAATTACTACAGGAGGTTTATCCGGGGTTTTGGACAGGTGGCAGCTCCCATCACGTCTCTGTTGAAGGGGGGTCCGGTGCGTCTGCAGTGGTCGGCCGAGGCGGACAGGGCGTTTGGGAGGCTGAAGGACCTGTTTACCTCGGCCCCGGTGCTGGCGCATCCGGATCCCTCTTTGCCGTTCCAAGTAGAGGTGGACGCGTCGGAGGCCGGTTTAGGAGCCGTGCTTTCACAACGATCTGGCGCGCCACCTAAACTCCGCCCCTGTGCTTTATATTCTAAGAAGCTCAGTCCGGCGGAGCGGAACTATGACGTAGGGGACAGGGAGCTGTTAGCCGTGGAACAGGCTCTTAAGGTGTGGAGGCACTGGCTTGAGGGGGCTCAACACCCTTTCCTCATTTTGACGGACCACCGTAACCTGGAGTACATCCGGGCGGCGAGGAGGCTGAACCCTCGCCAGGCAAGATGGAGTATGTTCTTGACCAGGTTTACGTTTAAGATCACGTACATCCCTGGGTCACAGAATGGCAAGGCAGATGCGCTGTCTCGGCGGTATGACGCGGAGGAGAGGTCCGTGGAGCCCACTCCCATACTGCCTGAGTCGTGTCTGGTGGCACCGGTAGTGTGGGAGGTCGATGCTGAACTCGAGCGGGCGTTACGCACCGACCCTAGTCCACCACAGTGCCCGGAGGGTCGGAAGTACGTTCCGCTCGAGGTTCGGGATCGATTGATCTATTGGGCTCACACGTCACCCTCCTCTGGACATCCGGGTATCGGCCGGACAGTGCACTGTCTTAGTGCCAAGTACTGGTGGCCCACGTTGGCAAGGGATGTGAGGGTTTATGTTTCCTCCTGCTCGGTGTGCGCCCAGTGTAAGGCGCCTAGACATCTACCTAGGGGTAAGTTGCTACCCCTGCCCGTTCCACAACGGCCATGGTCCCACCTCTCAGTGGACTTTATAACAGACCTTCCCCTCTCCCAAGGGAATACTACCATCCTGGTCGTTGTGGACCGGCTCTCTAAGGCCTGTCGTTTGCTCCCCATGCCGGGTCTTCCTACGGCCCTGCAAACTGCCGAGGCACTGTTTACCCATGTGTTCCGGCACTACGGGGTACCCGAGGACATTGTGGCTGATCGGGGTCCCCAATTCACCTCCAGAGTCTGGAGAGCGTTTATGGAGCGGTTGGGGGTCTCGGTGAGCCTCACCTCGGGTTACCCGGAGAGCAATGGGCAGGTGGAACGCGTAAACCAGGATGTGGGTAGGTTTCTCAGAACATACTGCCAGGACCGGCCGGAGGAGTGGTCAAGGTACGTTCCCTGGGCCGAGATGGCCCAGAATTCCCTACGCCATTCCTCCACTAACCTAACTCCATTTCAATGTGTGTTAGGTTACCAGCCGGTTCTGGCACCCTGGCAGCAGAGCCAGATCGAGGCTCCTGCGGTGGATGAGTGGGCGCGGCGCTCGGAGGAGACTTGGAACGCTGCACACGTCCACCTGCAGCGGGCCCTCCGACGTCAGAAGGCGAGCGCTGATCTCCACCGCAGTGAGGCACCGGTGTACGCACCTGGTGATCGAGTCTGGCTCTCTACCAGAAACCTGCCCCTCCGCCTGCCCTGTCGGAAACTGGGTCGGCGGTTTGTAGGGCCATTTAAAGTCCTGAGAAGGTTGAACGAGGTATGTTATAGATTACAGCTACCTGTGGAGTATAAGTGTATTAACCCCTCGTTCCATGTGTCCCTTCTCAGGCCGGTGGTAGCGGGCCCACTCCAAGAAGATGAGATCTTGGAGACTCCTCCGCCCCCGTTGGACATCGAGGGGGCACCGGCGTACTCCGTGAGATCCATCTTGGATTCGAGACGTCGGATGGGGGGTCTCCAGTATCTAGTGGAGTGGGAGGGGTACGGTCCGGAGGAGCGGTGCTGGGTGCCGAGGAGAGACGTGTTGGACCCGTCGCTCCTGACGGAGTTCCATCGGAGGCATCCGACGCGCCCTGCGCCGCGTCCCCCTGGTCGTCCCCGAGGCCGGAGTCGGCGCACGTCTGGAGCCGCGCGTCAAGGGGGGGGTACTGTCACGGTTTCGGCCGAGGCTGCCTCTCTCCCTTGTTCGGGCAGGCTTCGGCGTTCGTCGTCTCCGGAATTCTAGCTGCCACCGATAGATGTTTCATGTTCGTTTGCTTTTGTCTGTTTGTTTACACACCTGTTTCTGTTTTACGTAATTAGTGTCCTATAAGTTTCTCGTTGTGTTTGTCTAGTGTTGTGTATGATTGTTTCCGTCAGTGTTGTGTTTTGCTCGGTTGAGCGTATTTCTCCACTGTGCTGGAGCTTAGTTGCACTTGTGTGTGCACCGTTTCATTTTGTCGCACCTGTTAGTGCGCATTTGCCTTTCGCCTTCGTGCGTGGTTTTGCTGTCGGGCTTAGTTGTCCTGTTGCCTGTGTTGGGCCAGTATTACAGCTTTTGGAACATTGAGTCTGCGTCCTGCGTTTGATTCCTACACTACACCTACAACACGCCCTGACAATATAGAAGCAAACTGGATGGACATCATGAAAATGATCGGAGAGGTTGAGGGTAGAAGAAGTTCAGGAGTAAAAACAAACAAAATATAATTATTGTAAAATTGACTGTGTCCATAAAATTTATATAGTATGTATAAGCTGGAAGTAGAGGCCTAAGCATTGTTGTTCACTAGTTTACTCCAATTAGGGAAGGGGATGGTGGGGTTGGAAAGTAATAAAGGGAAATGTATTTTTTTAAAGGATATGTATATATATATATATATATATATATATATATATGTATATGTATTTATATGTATGTATGTGTATGTATATATATATATATATATATATTTGCGAGAAATTGGAAGTGATGCAGACAATTACATTGATGGAAGTTACAATCTATCTGCAATATTAAAGCTGATCTACCCCCTAAAAAAAGAAAAAGAGAGAGAGAGAGTATGTGTGTGTTTGTTTGTTTGTTTGTTTGTTTGTTTGTTTGTTTGTTTGTTTGTTTGTTTGTGTGTGTGTGTGTGTGTGTGTGTGTGTGTGATAGCTCCCACTATCAGGACAGGGCAGGGCACAGGTATAGCCTATGGGCCATAGGAATAAAATGCATCGCTTTAGAGTGCCAGTCATATTCCCTTTCCAACACTGTCAAGTAAAAGCCCCACATAGCCCGCGTTATAAAGGTATAGGTTATAAAGCTTTCCTTACCAGCATCGGAGACGAGATATCCACTGGTGAGAACAAGGAGAACCAGTAGCGGACAGAGTCCTTGGTCACGCTGCATCCTAAAAATGAGCATCTTTACCGGGTTACGCCACCACGATATGTCCCAGGTGCTCTCGATGCCCTGGATGTTGCCCCTCCACTCTCTTCTGTCCCTTAAAATATAACTAATCAGTCTCCAAAATATAAACGTGTCCAAATGTTTGTTTGGGTAGGCTACATGTAGTTTAGGGCTATGAGTTCCTCCGATACAGGTATGTGTGGATAATACACAAATATCACCAATAACTCAGGATAAACTAAATGAATAACTTTATGGAACAATATTCCAGATATTATCGCTTCCAACTCTCACTCGCTTTCTGTGAAAAGGCGAACCATAAAATAAGTGCTGGCAGGACAAGTCAGATAAGGAAGTTCCGTAGACCTATATCAGCCAGAGCTCCGTATCTTTTAAACATTTGAGGCAGAGCAATAATAAAGAAACGACGTATGAAATAAAAGACGACAAACTGCTTGGCTGGTGTTGCCGCGCACTGCTCTATTTCAGCACCAAGTCAACTTCGCCCGTTGAAAACAGTAAAAAGTATTGACTCTGCTCTGGTCGTCTCTTGGTCCGCTGCTACTGCCGGTTATTCTCTCCGAGCTGGAGCCTCGTCACACCACTCCTGTCGGCTCCGTGGGTGTGCAAGGTGTAGGCTAAACATGAACACGGGATCAGAAATGCCAGCGTCCAGTCTCCCATTCCCCACCTAGCCAATCATTGAACATCACCCTCCGAGAGTTGTGGACAATAAAGAAGTGAAGGGGAACGACCGAAGAGAGTTGGAGCGAGAGAGGAGGAGAGGAGGAGAGATTGAAAAGACGGAAGTGCATTTTACGGACGGATCCGAATCATATGGATTCATTGAGTCATTGAGTCAATTAGCTTAGTTGTTGACTAACTGATTTTGTTTCAACTGTCAAGGTATTAGGTTAGGCGCTTATATGATATTGTAGGCTGTAGACGATTTTCGTTCATCTAACATTTATTTCAATAACAGACTCTTCCAGAATCTCATAAAAACAAAACAAACAAAAAAACGTTATTTTTCACCCAGGTGCACCTCTCCTACGTTATAAAGGTGGTAGGTATTTTGCAATTACCCCCACTGTGTCCATGGCATAAATCTTATCTTTATGTAGGCCTAAACCATATCTAGAAGCACACTAACTCAGTGGCATGCACTGGGGAGCAAGGAGCCTGGGTAGCCAGGCAACGAACTGTGTGAACAATGGAGAAATGTCCTTTTCTATTGCCTTCCATACAGTGTGCTCCCGTTCATTCAATAAACCTTCCCTGTTGCCGCCACAAGAGAGCACCATTTCATAAATGTTTCTGTCTCTGATGTAGAGAGCCAATAAACCTTCCCTGTTGCCATCACAAGAGAGCACCATTTCATAAATGTTTCTGTCTGATGTAGAGAGACAATAAACAGGGATGGCCCCTCCACTCTCTTCTGTCCCCCCCCGAGGCTCATTAATTTAAGTGACATGACAGTCTGTGATGTGGTCACTGTGCTGTCAGTTCTGACAACCTCCCTGGAGGGGACTGGGGAGAGGTGAACGCAAGGCCACAGGGCCGAATAAGGTTTGTGATGATGGCGTCCTTCTGCGACTGTCTGAATTGTGCACCGCCCTATGGGACTCCCGGCCATGACACAGCCCGGGATTGAACCCCGGTCTGTAGTGACACCTCTAGCACTGCGATGCAACGCTTTAGCTATGGGTCACTCGGGAGGCCCATAGCCAACCTTTTTTTTTTTACATAGAACCACAGAACCACTACTTTTTTTTTTGCTAGAACCACTGCTGCAGTGGGTAGTTTATATCAGTTGATCATCTCTAATGTAGGCTAGAAGAATCAGCTAGTTAAATATATCAGTTGATCATCTCTAATGTAGGCTAGATGAATCAGCTAGTTAAATATATCAGTTGATCATCTCTAATGTAGACTAGATGAATCAGCTAGTTAAATATATCAGTTGATCATCTCTAATGTAGGCTAGCTGAATCAGCTAGTTAGGTACTGTAAGCTATGCTATTAGAACAAGCTAAATAGTCTTTACTTGAGTTTGAGTTTGAGTTTATTTTTACAGGGACAGTGCACATTAATCAACGTTTCAGTAAAAGTGCCGGTTTTAGCCAGCCGGCTAATTTTCAACCGCAGTCCCTGGGCAGGTTATTAAAAACAATTACAATATAGACAATAACAACATAGAACAAGACATAGCATACAGACATAGCAACATAGGACAAGCAAGACATAGCATACAGACAGAGCAACATAGAACAAAAAGCAGCAAGACAAAATTCATAAAAGCAACAAAGTGTTTCCACACCTCACAAGTTACAGACAACAGACATGGAAAGCGGCAACACACAGCTAGGGACCATGTTCACAAATCTGATTGACCTTTTAGCCATGTCTTCAAGCATTTTGTGAAAGTGTGATATGTGGTGCAGTTATGTGTGTCTGATGGCAGTGTATTCCAGACATGGGAAGCTCTCACAGAAAAAGCGGATTTACTAAAGGTGCTTTTCCTTAGGGGAACTACACAGTCACCTCTCATGGCAGACCTTGTGGATCTGCTGCCATATGTTTGGGTTTTCTGTTTAACAAAAATACTGAGTGGAGGGGGAGCCAAGCCATTTAGGATCTTGAATACAAGACATGCATCGGTGTATTGCACAAGATTTTCCCAACTCAGGAGCTCATGCTTTCTAAGGATGTGACAGTGATGATGGCTATTGGGCTTCCTATCAAGCACTTTGAGAGCCTGTTTGTAGACAGACTGAATAGGTCTTACTGTTGTACAGCAAGCTTGGGCCCAACTAGTCAAGCAGTATGTTAAGTGGGGGAGTATCATAGATTTGAAGTACAGTTTTGCTACCTCTGTAGTCAAACAATTTCGTATAAATCGGAAATTAGCTAGGTTGAATTTGGTTATTTGAATTACCTTTTTCACATGCTTTTTAAAAGAGAGGTTGGAATCAAGTATGATGCCAAGGTACTTAAAATCAGATACCCCCTGGAGCTTCTCCCCTGACACATAGACTTCTGGCTCAGTAGCATCTGTTGCCCCCTTTGTGAAGAACATGCAAACAGTTTTTTTCACATTGAGATGCAAACACGAGTCACTGAGCCACTTTGTAACCTGGACCATTACAGTAGTGAGTTCTTGTGCAGCTTGTTGTTTGCTCTTTGCATGCACATATATCACTGTATCATCTGCATACATTTGAACTTCAGACCCAGTACAGACAGAAGGCAGATCATTAATGTACAGGCTGAACAGGAGGGGCCCCAGTATTGACCCTTGGGGCACACCCACATCATAGCTAAGAGTGGGCGACAGCTCATTGCTCACTCTGACACACTGAGTTCTGCCTTCAAGGTATGATTTCATCCATCTCAAGGCATCGGGGGAAAAGTTGAACTTGGACAATTTTGTGATGAGAATCTCATGGTTAACAGTATCAAAAGCCTTCCTTAGGTCCAGAAACACAGCCCCAACAACGCCCCCTTTGTCCATCTTGGACTTCACATTTTCCAGAAAAAAGCAGTTGGCCATTTCTGTGGAGTGTTTCGCTCTGAAGCCAAACTGCATGGAATGTAATGTGAAGGGGCTGTTGTTGAGGTGGGCAATCAGTTGTTCTGCTACACACTTTTCAACAATCTTTGACACCACAGGTAGTATACTAATGGGCCTGTAGTTACTCACGTCAGCAGGGTCGCCTGATTTAAAGATGGCCGTTATTATGGCCGACTTCCATACCCTTGGAAACACCCCGAGACCAATAGATGTGTTGGTGACCTTAGTAATGGGGCCAATGAGTGACTCTTTGTAGTTTTTAAGAAAGGTAGAGTCCATCCCAAACACATCTTTGGCTTTAGAGTTCTTTAGTGAGCTAATCACCTTGTCTACCTTTGACTCAGAAACCTCCCTTATGATGAAGACAGGTTGAGCATCATTTACTAGCACTGAGCCCAAGAAACCAGTGGAGGGGTTCTGTGTCAGTACCCTGACAGAGTCAATAAAGTAGGAATTGAAGGCTATTGCTATTTCGACTGCATCCTGTGTTAGATTG
>NW_028157894.1:10000-23679 GCF_964263955.1 Coregonus lavaretus | reverse complement strand
AAGAAGTGAATGACAGAGAGTTGTAAAGAGGGAGGGAGAGGGAGAGAGATGGATGACAGAAGAGATAATGAACGTGTGAATGTGTGAATGAGGGTTGGTCATAGCTTCTGTACACTTCACACAATCTGTATGTTTTGGTATGGAGGTATCTCCACCTTGTTTTAATTACGTTGTCTTTTTGTATTTGTCATGGAACCAGCCCTGCATGAGTCAAAGCATTCAAAACAAACTTCCACAGTCCTGGAAAAATATATAAACAAACAGATCCCCCACCCCCCCCCCCCCCCCCCCCCACACACACACACACACACCAAATGCATATTGTAAAGTGGTTATCCCACTGGCTATAAGGTGAATGCACCAATTTGTAAGTCGCTCTGGATAAGAGCGTCTGCTAAATGACGTAAATGTAAATGTAAAAGATCTCCCAACAAGAATTATCTGTATAAATAAGGGTACAAAAAAATTACAAATAGACTACCAGTTACAGGAACAGAGTGGAGAATCATGGCTGTAGCCTTGACAACACAACATCAGGAACAAAGTGGAGAATCATGGCTGTAGCCTTGACAACACAGCATCAGGAACAGAGTGGAGAATCATGGCTCTAGCCTTGACAACACAACATCAGGAACAGAGTGGAGAATCATGGCTGTAGCCTTGACAACACAACATCAGGAACAGAGTGGAGAATCATGGCTGTAGCCTTGACAACACAACATCAGGAACAGTGTGGAGAATCATGGCTCTAGCCTTGACAACTCAACATCAGGAACAGAGTGGAGAATCATGGCTGTAGCCTTGACAACACAACATCAGGAACAGAGTGGAGAATCATGGCCGTAGCCTTGACAACACAACATCAGGAACAAATTGGAGAATCATGGCCGTTTCCTTGACAACACAACATCAGGAACAGATTGGAGAATCATGGCCGTAGCCTTGACAACAAAACATCAGGAACAGATTGGAGAATCATGGCTGTAGCCTTGACAACACAACATCAGGAACAGAGTGGAGAATCATGGCTGTAGCCTTGACAACACAACATCAGGAACAGAGTGGAGAATCATGGCTGTAGCCTTGACAACACAACATCAGGAACAGAGTGGAGAATCATGGCTCTAGCCTTGACAACACAACATCAGGAACAGAGTGGAGAATCATGGCTGTAGCCTTGACAACACAACATCAGGAACAGAGTGGAGAATCATGGCTGTAGCCTTGACAACACAACATCAGGAACAGAGTGGAGATTCATGGCCGTAGCCTTGACAACACAACATCAGGAACAAATTGGAGAATCATGGCCGTAGCCTTGACAACACAACATCAGGAACAGATTGGAGAATCATGGCCGTAGCCTTGACAACAAAACATCAGGAACAGATTGGAGAATCATGGCTGTAGCCTTGACAACACAACATCATACGGTACCTTTTCTCATAGTACCACATGAAAGGTAAAAGTGTCTTCCAACAAGGTTATATACAGTATTGATACATACTGTACTCTACACACAACAGTTGAATCAGGATTGGTACCGTAGGTGAAAACCATCTCCAAAATACATTGTTTTTTCATGATTACCTTTAATTTGAATGTATTTATTTTATTTAACTTTTATTTAACTATGGAAGTCAGTTAAGAACTAATTCTTATTTACAATGACGGCCTACCAAAAGGCAAAAGGCCTCCTGCTGGGACAGGGTTTGGGATTTTAACAGAAGTCTTTTAAAATGTAACAATATTAGCAACCTCTTTAATCCAAAGCGATTTACAGTAGAGTGGGTGTATACATTTTGAGTATAGGGTATGTGACTCCAGCGGGAATCGAACCCACCACCCTTACAGTGCTAGGGCCACACTGTTATCATCTACGCCAAACAGGACCTCAATTCTCAACCCAGGAAGCAGCATCAATGTGTTTCACCTTTGCTAGATGATACAACATTAGTAATACTGATTGACTTGGTATAATACAACATCAGTGACAACGTTAGTGACACAGATCAGATGTACAACAATGGAACCATTTTATCCAAACACATCAGAATGTTTGCTGAACGTTGCTGGAATGCAGACATCCAACATTCTGTTCTCCAGCGTTCTTCAGAGAACATTGACCCCCACTTTAGAATCTGTAGAAATCTGTGATTGTGTGTGTGCCAATGTCTCCTCCTTCTCTAGCCTCCCACTGTTTGGACCCAGTCACCCACAGGGCCAACTGTTAACATCCACTGAGTGTACATGTGTGTTTGGGTGTGTCCAACGTGTTGACATTCTGAACGACAGCAATCCATCAGTCTTTATCAAAGGAAACTTTCTCCTGAACAAACACGGAAGGTTTATTCATTTGACATATTACTGTGTTATGGAGACAAAAGAGTGTGTCCAGTGTGTGTGTGTGTGTGTGTGTGTTAGAATGTGACCTGTATTGATGTGTGCAAACAGACATCACTGTACAGGTATAGATGTTGGATTAAGTGCTACCTCTACAGCTGCTGCACTCCAGCATAAACAAAACACAGTCAGCAGCTGTGATACCAAACACCCATAAACACAACACAGTCAGCAGCTGTGATACCAAAAACCCATAAGGTCACGTCCCAATAGTCTGAAAGACCTTGCCATATGAAAGCAAAATGATGAGAAACCCATATAATTAAATTGAATGTAATATATCTCTATGGGGAAAACATCCGGGTCTCACTCTGACATAACAAAGTAAAGGAAATGACAATATGAAGCTGTTTAAGAGTAATTGGGATTCTGTCTAAATCATCATCTTGACATGGTGCACTGTGGGCACAAGAGGTCAGAATCTCACCAGCTAAAAACATGATTGGCAGACAAAGCTTAGAGACTACTAACGCTCCCTGCCAATGCAGTTACCCTGGTAACCTCTGACAATTCCCCCCTCTGGCTACATGTAACCAAATATAATAAGAATCGGAGCTACATTGTGTCTAGTATGACTATACCTCACTATCTCATAAATATATTACATTGTAATGAAGAACGTGAAGTTAAAGATTTATCCAAATAGAAAGAGAAAGTAACTTTAAGTTTCTCTTTCAGTCGAGACCTCAACGTCACTGTATGGGATGGATCGTCATTATCACAGCTATAAAAAAAACGCATGATTGGGATGACAGAGAGAACTGATACACTGTAAGAAGAGTTTGATTGAAGAGCTCCTTGCATCAATAGTTACTAGTACAGAGTGCAGGTGAGTGCTTCTCCATTTGACAGGATGTGATATTGTGAGCAATAGAGTTCGTAAGAGCTGAACTGCAAATTGGTGGTAAAATGTATATCTATATATTTTTACCATCAGCAGAACAGCCGATACAGGTTACATACTGTTCTTTAATTATGTTCTGTATATTACTGATAATTCCCCCCACCAATGTACAATGAGAAGTAATCTGAAACAAAGATATCTTTCTCAGCTCTCAGGTGTAACGATCCTGTTTAATGGTTAAATACGCATTACTTCCTCAGATTAAGATGACGATTATTTTAAAAATATGTATTTTGTACGGTAATGAGGTGAAATTGAATGTAATGGTAATTTGTAATTTCATTATATTTTTAAGCATGTGCTCTCCAGCTTTTGTTGAATAAATAAAAACATTGAACATTATTACATCCCATGTCCTATATATCCACCACCTGTACATCAATTATACAGAGATTAATTTCATCTCACAAGAAAATGAGTTTGTTCTCAGGTTATAATTAGAATGAACTACAAAGATATTCAGATTTAAAGAAAGATTCTAAATCTTGACAAAGGTAACCTGAAGCTTTAATCATCACATCTGAGTGAGATTGTGGCTAACATGGTCAATATCACCCATTATTCAACATAGCTGTACTGTCACGATCGTTGAGGAACGGGACGGACCAAGGAGCAGCGTGATATGCATACATGTTTATTAACGAATAAACACAACGACAAAACAATAAACAAACGATACGTGAAGTCCAAGGCAGCGCAACACAACATACCTTAACACGGAACAAGATCCCACAACCCACTAGTGCCAATAGGCTGCCTAAGTATTGTCCCCAATCAGAGACAACGAGCTACAGCTGCCTCTGATTGGGAACCAACCCGGCCAACATAGATCTACACATAATAGAACCTATAACATATAACACCACAACATAGAATATACACACCCTGACTCAACAAATAGGAGTCCCCAGAGTCAGGGCGTGACAGTACCCCCCCCCCCCCCCCCAAATGTGCGGACTCCGACCGCACAACATAAACATAACAGGGTAGGGACCGGGTGAGCATTCCGCCTCGGAGGCGGATCCGGCTCAGGGCGTGACGACCACTTACTCTCCGCCTCCCTGTTGCGCCCCTGGTCTGGTCTGGACCTCGGCGCGCTGCTTCCACTCTCCTTCCTCCCACGAAGTACCAAGCCCTGTCTGGACCCTGGTGTGGGAGACCCCGAACCTGGAGAGGGGCTGACGTCTGGGTCTGGACTGGAGCCACTGACTGGAGCTGGATCGGGCACCGGTGGAGCGGACTGCACAGGCTCCGGACAGGAGCCGCTGACCGGAGCTGGACTGGGCACCGGTGGAGCGGACTGCTCTGGCTCCGGAGTGGAGCAGCTGACCGGAGCTGGACTGGACCCCGGTGAAGCGGATTGCTCTGGCTCCGGAGTGGAGCAGCTGACCGGAGCTGAACTGGGCACCGGTGGAGCGGACTGCTCTGGCTCCAGAGTGGAGCAGCTGACCGGTGCCGGACCAGGCACCGGTGGAACAGGCACGGGCCGTGCCGGACTGGACACGCGCACTACTGGCTTGGTGCGGGGAGCAGGAACGGGCCGTACCGGACTGGTTACGCGCACCACTGGCCTGGTGCGGGGAGCAGGAACGGGCCGGGCTCGCGACGCGCACCACTGTCTTGGTGCGAGGGGCAGGAACAGGCCGGACCGGGCTGGCGACATGCACCACTGGCTTGGTGCGAGGGGCAGGAACAGGCCGGACCGGGCTGGCGACACGCACCACTGGCTTGGTGCGAGGGGCAGGAATAGGCCGGGCCGGGCTGGCGACGTGCACCACTGGCTTGGTGCGAGGGGCAGGAACAGGCCGGACCGGACTGGCGACGCGCACCACTGGCTTGGTGCGAGGGCCAGGAACAGGTCGGACCGGGCTGGCGACGTGCACCACTGGCTCGGTGCGAGGGGCAGGAACAGGCCGGGCCGTACTGGGAACACGCACCACTGGCTTAGTGCGGGAAGCAGGAACAGGACGGGCCGGACTGGCGACGCGCACCACTAGCTTGGTGCGAGGAGCGGGACTGGGTTCCTTTATTAACCCCCGCTCCTTCTGCTGCCTAACCAGCTCCTCTCGCCGTGCCTCTACACTTTCCTTCTCCCTTATAGCCTCCTGTAGCGCCTCCCTCTGACCGAATAACTCCTGCTCCCTATGAACCAATAGCCCCCGTAACATGGTGGCCTCCTCTCCTAACCTGCAGATCCGCCCTTTAACGGCCTCCTGCTGCATCGTCGTCCACACCGTGTGCCCCCCCAAAAATATCTTGGGGTTGCCTCTCGGGTCTCCGTCGTCGGCACTGTTGCCGCCGTTTCTCCTCTCCTACCTGGGCATCCTCCTTCATCGCCTTCCGGTAACAGACAGCCTCCTCCTCCGTAATTCTCCCCCAACCGAGGAGGACATCTACTAATGCAACCTCCTGTTTAATTCCCGGCGTTTGCTCCTGAACACGCTGCTTGGTCCTCGTTTGGTGGAATCTTCTGTCACGATCGTTGACGAACGAGACGGACCAAGGCGCAGCGTGATATGCATACATGTTTATTAACGAATAAACACAACGACAAAACAATAAACAAACGATACGTGAAGTCCAAGGCAGCACAACACAACATACCTTAACACGGAACAAGATCCCACCACTAGTGCCAATAGGCTGCCTAAATATGGTCCCCAATCAGAGACAACGAGCTACAGCTGCCTCTGATTGGGAACCACCCTGGCCAACATAGATCTACACATAATAGAACCTATAACATAGAACACCACAACATAGAATATACACACCCTGACTCAACAAATAGGAGTCCCCAGAGTCAGGGCGTGACATGTACAAAGAAATTAAACTTAGTTATGGCTTTGAAATTAACTTGAGGCCAAAGAGTTCAATCGTAACCAGAGTGATAAGAGAAGAGGATACTGTGAGAGGGAGATGGAAGGGAGGGAGAGCAGGAGCAGGGTTAGTAGTTTCCTGTGTCTGTGAGGTCAGAGGGAGATGGGAGGGAGGGAGAGCAGTAGCAGGGTTAGAAGTTTCCTGTGTCTGTGAGGTCAGAGGGAGATGGGAGGGCAGTAGCAGGGTTAGTAGTTTTGTCACACCCTGGCTCTGGGACTCTATTTGTTGAGCCAGGGTGTGTTTATTCTATGTGTTATATTTCTATGTTGGTGGGTCTAGTTTGATTATTTCTATGTTGGCCTGAGTGACTCCCAATCAGAGGCAACGAGTGTCAGCTGTCAGCTGGTTGTCTCTGATTGGGAGCCATATTTAAACAGTCGGTTTTTCTTTCGTGTTTGTGGGATTTTGTTTCAAGTCTGGTTATGTTTGACCGTGTACTGTCACGTATCGTTTGTTGTTTTGGTCGTGTTTCCTTCAGTGTTAATAAATATGTTTGCATTCGACGCTGCGCATTGGTCCTCTCTTACCGACGATCGTGACAAGTTTCCTGTGTCTGTGAGGTCAGAGGGAGATGGGAGGGAGGGAGAGCAGGAGCAGGGTTAGTAGTTTCCTGTGTCTGTGAGGTCAGAGGGAGATGGGAGGGAGGGAGAGCAGTAGAAGGGTTAGTAGTTTCCTGTGTCTGTGAGGTCAGAGGGAGATGGGAGATGGGAGGGCAGTAGCAGGGTTAGTAGTTTCCTGTGTCTGTGAGGTCAGAGGGAGATGGGAGGGAGGGAGAGCAGGAGCAGGGTTAGTAGTTTCCTATGTCTGTGAGGGCAGAGGGAGATGGGAGGGAGGGAGGGCAGTAGCAGGGTTAGTAGTTTCCTGTGTCTGTGAGGTCAGAGGGAGATGGGAGGGAGGGAGAGCAGGAGCAGGGTTAATAGTTTCCTGTGTCTGTGAGGTCAGAGCTCAGTACTGCTCAATCTGTCAACCACACCGAGGATGGTCTCATTCCAGGCCGACTACATTGAAGACAGCCATTGACCCATGGCTGCTGGCCAAGTCATCGACTGTGCTGTTGGGCATTAGATTGCTATACCATTTGATTTGGTTAGCTGATATGTTAAACATCTATCGAGGAGTTGTGACATCTGGCAGGCGACATCAATGTAGTCAGCCTGGAACGTGGCCAACCTCATGAGTGGGGTTGGAAGAGAGATGGGGAGGGACTCAGTTACCAAGAAGCTTTCAGCAGCCATCATGTTGACTAGCAGAGACAACAGAGGCCATAGGGTGGCAGTGAACCGTCATAACAACCTACTGACTAAACTGGTGTTTTGACATTAACTGTTGCTTTGACACAAATACAAAACACAATATATCTAAGAGATGGAAAATACAATGAATATCTTATACAGTAATGATGACACCTGCATATTTACATCTGGGAAACTGAATGACATTTATCTTTGTCAGGTTGTTTGTGTTGTGGTTTGCACCAAATTCAGCCTGATGATGACTGTGTCACACCTTCAAGAGGGCCTCAAACTTTACTGTGGGTTCTGAGGGGTAAAAAATATCCCAAAAAATTTTATATAAAATATATACCTGTTAGTGGGAAAGAGATAAACAGTAGTCAGAAGTCACCCTGATCATTGACTGATGACTGGTATCATTCCACATTTGATCAAATTTACAATATTTTACAAAATATTTCAATGGAAAATTAAGATGTGGTAGTATATTCTATTGTGTGTACTTTAGTGTTTGTGGTTTGAAGGAAACACTGCTGTATGTGCCCAGATAACTAACCCAAACCCATCTACCTAGACTGTATTAGAACACAGATAACTAACCCAAACCCATCTACCTAGACTGTATTAGAACACAGATAACTAACCCAAACCTATATACCTAGACTGTATTAGAACACAGATAACTAACCCAAACCCATCTACCTAGACTGTATTAGAACACAGATAACTAACCAAACCTATATACCTAGACTGTATTAGAACACAGATAACTAACCCAAACCTATCTACCTAGACTGTATTAGAACACAGATAACCAACCCAAACCCATCTACCTAGACTGTATTAGAACACAGATAACTAACCCAAACCTATCTACCTAGACTGTATTAGAACACAGATAACTAACCCAAACCCATCTACCTAGACTGTATTAGAACACAGATAACTAACCCAAACCCATCTACCTAGACTGTATTAGAACACAGATAACCAACCCAAACCTATCTACCTAGACTGTATTAGAACACAGATAACTAACCCAAACCCATCTACCTAGACTGTATTAGAACACAGATAACTAACCCAAACCCATCTACCTAGACTGTATTAGAACACAGATAACTAACCCAAACCCATCTACCTAGACTGTATTAGAACACAGATAACTAACCCAAACCCATCTACCTAGACTGTATTAGAACACAGATAACTAACCCAAACCCATCTACCTAGACTGTATTAGTACACAGATAACTAACCCAAACCCATCTACCTAGACTTTATTAGTACACAGATAACTAACCCAAACCCATCTACCTAGACTGTATTAGAACACAGATAACAAACCCAAACCTATCTACCTAGACTGTATTAGAACACAGATAACCAACCCAAACCTATCTACCTAGACTGTATTAGAACACAGATAACCAACCCAAACCTATCTACCTAGACTGTATTAGAACACAGATAATTAACCCAAACCCATCTACCTAGACTGTATTAGAACACAGATAACTAACCCAAACCCATCTACCTAGACTGTATTAGAACACAGATAACTAACCCAAACCCATCTACCTAGACTGTATTAGAACACAGATAACTAACCCAAACCCATCTACCTAGACTGTATTAGAACACAGATAACTAACCCAAACCCATCTACCCAGACTGTATTAGAACACAGATAACTAACCCAAACCCATCTACCTAGACTGTATTAGAACACAGATAACTAACCCAAACCCATCTACCTAGACTGTATTAGAACACAGATAACTAACCCAAACCCATCTACCTAGACTGTATTAGAACACAGATAACTAACCCAAACCCATCTACCCAGACTGTATTAGAACACAGATAACTAACCCAAACCCATCTACCTAGACTGTATTAGTACACAGATAACTAACCCAAACCCATCTACCTAGACTGTATTAGAACACAGATAACAAACCCAAACCTATCTACCTAGACTGTATTAGAACACAGATAACCAACCCAAACCTATCTACCTAGACTGTATTAGAACACAGATAACCAACCCAAACCTATCTACCTAGACTGTATTAGAACACAGATAATTAACCCAAACCCATCTACCTAGACTGTATTAGAACACAGATAACTAACCCAAACCCATCTACCTAGACTGTATTAGAACACAGATAACTAACCCAAACCCATCTACCTAGACTGTATTAGAACACAGATAACTAACCCAAACCCATCTACCTAGACTGTATTAGAACACAGATAACTAACCCAAACCCATCTACCCAGACTGTATTAGAACACAGATAACTAACCCAAACCCATCTACCTAGACTGTATTAGAACACAGATAACTAACCCAAACCCATCTACCTAGACTGTATTAGAACACAGATAACTAACCCAAACCCATCTACCCAGACTGTATTAGAACACAGATAACTAACCCAAACCCATCTACCTAGACTGTATTAGAACACAGATAAACAACCCAAACCTATCTACCTAGACTGTATTAGAACACAGATAACTAACCCAAACCTATCTACCTAGACTGTATTAGAACACAGATAACAAACCCAAACCTATCTACCTAGACTGTATTAGAACACAGATAACCAACCCAAACCTATCTACCTAGACTGTATTAGAACACAGATAACCAACCCAAACCTATCTACCTAGACTGTATTAGAACAAAGATAATTAACCCAAACCCATCTACCTAGACTGTATTAGAACACAGATAACTAACCCAAACCCATCTACCTAGACTGTATTAGAACACAGATAACTAACCCAAACCCATCTACCTAGACTGTATTAGAACACAGATAACTAACCCAAACCCATCTACCTAGACTGTATTAGAACACAGATAACTAACCCAAACCCATCTACCTAGACTGTATTAGAACACAGATAACTAACCCAAACCCATCTACCTAGACTGTATTAGAACACAGATAACTAACCCAAACCCATCTACCTAGACTGTATTAGAACACAGATAACTAACCCAAACCCATCTACCTAGACTGTATTAGAACACAGATAACCAACCCAAACCTATCTACCTAGACTGTATTAGAACACAGATAACTAACCCAAACCTATCTACCTAGACTGTATTAGAACACAGATAACAAACCCAAACCTATCTACCTAGACTGTATTAGAACATAGATAACCAACCCAAACCTATCTACCTAGACTGTATTAGAACACAGATAACCAACCCAAACCTATCTACCTAGACTGTATTAGAACACAGATAATTAACCCAAACCCATCTACCTAGACTGTATTAGAACACAGATAACTAACCCAAACCCATCTACCTAGACTGTATTAGAACACAGATAACTAACCCAAACCCATCTACCTAGACTGTATTAGAACACAGATAACTAACCCAAACCCATCTACCTAGACTGTATTAGAACACAGATAACTAACCCAAACCCATCTACCTAGACTGTATTAGAACACAGATAACTAACCCAAACCCATCTACCTAGACTGTATTAGAACACAGATAACTAACCCAAACCCATCTACCTAGACTGTATTAGAACACAGATAACTAACCCAAACCCATCTACCTAGACTGTATTAGAACACAGCATCAATAGAGTGAGATTCTACATCTGTAGGAAGGGTCTGTTCTTTGAGCTATCAGGCTAAGAGTCCTGCTGTGTGTCTGTGTGTGTGTGTGTTACCTGAGTACTGGTCTCCTGGTCCATTATTAGGAGCAGTGTCTGCTGTCTCTTCTCTCTTGGTGCTGGTCTCACCGTCTCTCAGGGTGTCTGCACTGATGTAGATATCCACAATCCTCTCCTCCATCTCATCTCTGTCAAACTTGACCTTCTTGTTCATATCTGGATCGGCATAGATTAACTTTGACATCTTTAACAATGCCTGGGTCTTTCTTTCTATGTAGGTCTACTATACGTTAAGTCTCTGCTTCTAGTGATATCTCTGTCTCTGAGTCATCTGTGTGAATCTGTCAGTGTGACTGTTGTAGGTGTTAACTCTAGGGAAGTATCAACAAAATGACACGGGTAGTTGTGGCTATGCTAATACAAAAAATAGAACAAGTTTGCATACTTGTGTACGTACTTGTGTGCATGTGTGCGTGTGAGAGATTGTTACAGTGGTTATTGTTAAACCATTTTCTGTGGCACAATATAAATCATTCCATGTCTCTACATGGTCATCTTGTCCAGAGTATATTTCAACACAGTCCTCCTGCCCAGGGAATGGGACTTGCTATTTGTGATGATGGACAGGACACTATCACACCAGGAAGATATATATAATAGAGGGGAAGTGGAGAACAAAGTCTATCTGTTAACATATATTAAATATCATATGTAACAGCCCCAAGATAATTCAGGAAGTTTCCAGAATTCCCCCTTCCTTTCACATTTCTGCTGATTTGGACCCTCTGTTTACTCCCAAATATACATCAACATGTTCAGGAGGTCCAGGACTACAAACATGGATCATTATAATGTCCATACAATAGATGTGACACTACAAACTGCTCCAAGTGGATATTGAGGGTGGGTAGGCTTAACCAGTGAGGATGAGATGACATCAGTAACCATGGGGCTCGCCTCTCTCTAAATGAACCTGATTGGTTGAGGAGTTTTTGACTGACAGCTGGTTGAACCACTGAAAAGATCCACTTCACTTCCCTCTTTCGGGACCCATATAGGGGAACAAATATGAGCATTTGATATTGTGCTCATACGTAACTTGACAACAAAGACTGACTGTCAAAGATGATTAACTAACATGCTTTGATACCCTTTGATATCTCTACTACACTAATTAATTGGTGATGCAGTCAACTCCTATACACTGTATGTAATGGTGGTTTCGTAATGTTGAGAATGTTTGCACCCGATCTAAATTGGAGCATGTAAACATCTGTATCAAGTAAGAAGAATATATTTCAATTGGAATTGTTGAAATGACCTTCAAGCAGAGTGTGCACAAAGTCACATGTACTGACTTCATGTTGTGGTCCTCTGTAGCTCAGCTGGTAGAGCACGGCGCTTGTAACGCCAAGGTAGTGGGTTCGATCCCCGGGAACACCCATACACAAAAATGTATGCACGCATGACTGTAAGTCGCTTTGGATAAAAGCGTCTGCTAAATGGCATATTATGTTGTATCTGATGACGTGTGAAATATAACTACTGGTACACAGGAAGCTACAAACAGGAAATAAGTAGGACAATTATTAATATGATATTTAAAAAAAATACAACAATAGGTGTGTTTGCATGCATTTGTGCGTGAGTGTCTGTTTGCGGGTGTGTGTGTGTGTGGGTTTCAGACAGAGAGAGAGAGAAATTGGAGCATGTATTGTTTATTTCACTTTTGTTTACTATCTACTTCACTTGCTTTGGCAATGTTAACACACGTTTCCCATGCCAATAAAGCCCTTAAATTGAAATTGAATTGAGAAAGAGAGAGAGAGAGAGAGAGAGAGAGAGAGAGAGAGAGAGAGAGAGAGAGAGAGAGAGAAATTTGACATACCAATTAGGATCTGGCTAAAAATACTTGAATCAGTTATAGAACCCATTGGCCTTTATGGTTCTGAGGTCTGGGGTCCGCTCACCAACCAAGAATTCACAAAATGGGACAAACACCAAATTGAGACTCTGCATGCAGAATTCTGCAAAAACATCTTCCGTGTACAACGTAAAACACCAAATAATGCATGCAGAGCAGAATTAGGCCAATACCCGCTAATTATCAAAATCCAGAAAAGGGCCGTTAAATTCAATAACCACTTAAAAGGAAGCGATTCCCAAACCTTCCATAACAAAGCCATCACCTACAGAGAGATGAACTTGGAGAAGAGTCCCCTAAGTAAGCTTGTCCTGAGGCTCTGTTCACAAACACAAACAGACCCCACACAGCCCCAGGACAACAACAACAACAACAACAACAACAACAACACAATTAGACCCAACCAAATCATGAGAAAACAAAAAGATAATTACTTGACACATTGGAAAGAACAAACAAAAAAACAGAGCATACTAGAATGCTATTTGGCCCCCTGACCACTGTGACTGACCCAAACTTAAGGAAACCTTTGACTATGTACAGACTCAGTGAGCATAGCCTTGCTATTGAGAAAGGCCGCCGTAGGCAGACCTGGCTCTCAAGAGAAGACAGGCTATGTGCACACTGCCCACAAAATGAGGTGGAAACTGAGCTGAACTTCCTAACCTCCT
>NW_028157894.1:0-5000 GCF_964263955.1 Coregonus lavaretus | reverse complement strand
CCACAAGTACAACAGGACATCTGTAAAGAAAAGGCTTCAATTTAAACTTCTTTTATACATTTTTAATCTGTTCAGTTTCTGAATTAGTTAAAATTAGGTGAAAGTTAGGGTTAAGGTAAGGTCAGTTTTAGGTTTTGTCCTTAAAAACAGACAGTCTAGTCAGCAATGTTCCCTATAAACTGCGTGAGTGCGCGGCCACGCACTTCCTCCAGGACTGCCCCGCAGAAGAATGACCATGCCGTGCAGAGATACAAGAGATTGAACTTCACTGAGTTCACCCCATTAGTTTGAACTATATAGATCAAAGTTTTTTCTGTGATCGAATCAATATTATATCAGCCCCTTTTCAATGCATCAAACCAAAACAAGTATAACTTTCCAAGATTGAGTCTGTGATTGTGTTGTAGGCAGAGCCAGAGCACAACAGAGTATAATTCTATTGGCGGGGGTTGCCCAAGAGCGGTCTTTCAATTATTGACGAGTGAATATGTTTTTCAGATCAGTTCAGATTAGAACACAGAGCCGCGCGTGTGCACCGTTGTTGATATTCTTTGCTAGTTAGCGAGTTATTAGCCCAGGTATACATAAGTATAGGTCAGCAATGGGGAGTTACTGCTTCCTACAAGAGCACAAAACATGTAGGCTACATTTCAAGCTGTCTTTGAAAATCCAGTCAGGTACAACGGTTATGTCTTAATTAAAGGGGCAGTGTTGTATTTTGAGACAGGGTTGAATATGCAAATAAGCCAAATGGCAGAGGGGTAGCCTATATTGTTTAATTCTCTGTATGGTAATAATAATGACATGTATTTTGTAAAGTGGTGTCTTGCATAATACAACGCAATACATTACAATTCATAGTAATGTATTTGGCCCATGGTGTTACAGCAAAAAATCATGAATTAATGTCATGTAATGTATTGTAATGTCATGTAATGACAGGGTTGAATATGCAAATAAGCCAAATGGCAGAGGGGTAGCCTATATTGTTTAATTCTCTGTATGGTAATAATAATGACATGTATTTTGTAAAGTGGTGTCTTGCATAATACAACGCAATACATTACAATTCATAGTAATGTATTTGGCCCATGGTGTTACAGCAAAAAATCATGAATTAATGTCAAGCCCTTCATAATGTAAAAACGTTTTTAAAAGTATCATGCAATGTAGGCCTGCATTGAACACCACCTATAGGCTACTGTAGGCTATATCATAGAAATCAAATGCTTATTCAATGTGAAAATGTTACGGGATTTGCTCCATTGGTTTTGTTGGTAGGCCTACATTATACTCAAATAGCCACAATAGCCTATTGGCTCCTGTCTAAAACTGTAAGGGTACAGCCTCAGTGTTCACTGTAAACGCACGGAGGAAGTTTCCGCTCACTATACCTCAAATTTGCTCAGTGCCCCAAAATATTAGAGGTAACATTGCTAGACAGTCTGCTAAAAGTGGACAGATTATCTTGGATGTGCTTTGCAAGTTCCTTAATGTCTAACAGAGGAGGAAGTTAGTTACACAGATAACAACATTCATCTGAATTTAGGACCTTGTTGTGAAAGTCTGATATAATGTAATGATTAGATAACAATACACTCACAGACTAGTCTCAGGGAGATGTTGAGAGTGACTTGTAGAACACACAGCATCCCAAAGCTCACAGCACCCAGCCTGTAGAGTCTTCTCCCTGAATCCTCAGGTCCTGAGGAGATACACACTGATGTGAGAACACACATACACCCACTCACACACATAAACACACACACACACCCACACACAATCAAACGCATGTGCGCACACACACACACACACACACGTATAAGAGGGTGGGGGTGTGACATAATCAGCCACAACAGGAGCGTTTCTCACAGCTGTTTTATGATATAAAGTTTACCAATCCATTCTTAACGATGATAACTTATAAATGACTCATGAGTTTAGTTCAACAGTCGTACCCCATCAGAACCCAAAATATACTATGTTTTATTAATTGTTTGTAAACAATGATATTGTAAACAAATTGCATGTAGAGCCTCAAAACATTTTTGAAACTATAATGTTGCTCTTATGCATGATCAGTTCTTGCATATACTTCTCCAGCTCCATTCCTCAGCCTTTTACCAAACCGGTGGCGGGGTGGCAATTTGTTTAGGTTGAACAGAAGATTGACTCTTTAATACCAATGAATACATTTAAATTATACATCTATTTGCATAATTGAAGGTACAATCTATCAAAAACGATTCCACTGGGACTTGCTATAATTTAGCATTTTTCATCGTTTTTAGTCATGTCAGTCTTCACTCTCCTCATTGCTCTCTTGTCATTTTCTTCATTAATCTCATTTAATTCAACAACCTGTGATTACCTTTCTAACTGACTCCTAATGGTAATATCTACTGTATGATTACCTTTCAAACTGACTCCTAATGGTAATATCTACTGTATGATTACCTTTCTAACTGACTCCTAATGGTAATATCTACTGTATGATTACCTTTCTAACTGACTCCTAATGGTAATATCTACTGTATCATTACCTTTCTAACAGACTCCTAATGGTAATATCTACTGTATGATTACCTTTCTAACTGACTCCTAATGGTAATATCTACTGTATGATTACCTTTCTAACTGACTCCTAATGGTAATATCTACTGTATGATTACCTTTCTAACTGACTCCTAATGGTAATATCGACTGTATTCTAACTGTACTGAGTAGTAGAAGTAGTAGTAGTAGTTGATCTGATGTGTCTCCACCCGCTCCCTCTCTGTTCTCTGTCTGTGGCCCACAGCAGCTGACAGGATGTTTCAAGGCTCTATCCACCAATAAGAAGGATACTTGAAACATCCTGTCACCTATGGCACCATATTCTCTATATAGTGCACGACATAGGGAAATAGGGTGTCCTTAGGGACGCAGGCTTGTAGACCAGACAGTTGTATATAACGTCCTCTCCATCCCTTGTTCATTCTGTTCTGTTCCATCTTTCTTCCTTTTTTAAATGTTTTTGGAAGGTTATTTATGATCCAAACCTTCATTCTGGTGTTGTCACCGCAAAGAGGAAGTTATTTGTGTGGTGACACAATTCAATCAGTGGAGAGGAAGTAGAAATTGGAGTCAAAGTATCTCCATTCCTCTTGACAATGCTGCTCTGTTTACATTCACATTTACATTTTAGTCATTTAGCAGACGCTCTTATCCAGTGCGACTTACAGTTAGTGAGTGCATACATTTTCATACTGTTGAAGAACAAAGGTGAACACATTGTGAAACTTAGCCAGTATCTTTATACTCACAAACCCATTGATATATAATTACTGTTGATTTTACTTCTAATTAATCACAGTTTATATCTCACCTATCACAAAAATCTATGCCTGAATATGGCCTCTCGCTTTAGTCAGGGTGTTGTATCTGGTCTGTAGCTGGTCTCTCTCATTAGTCAGGGTGTTTTAACTGGTCTGTAGATGGTCTCTCGCTTTAGTCAGGGTGTTGTAACTGGTCTGTAGCTGGTCTCTCTCATTAGTCAGGGTGTTGTAACTGGTCTGTAGCTGGTCTCTCTCATTAGTCAGGGTGTTGTATCTGGTCTGTAGCTGGTCTCTCTCATTAGTCAGGGTGTTGTAACTGGTCTGTAGCTGGTCTCTCTCATTAGTCAGGGTGTTGTATCTGGTCTGTAGCTGGTCTCTCTCATTAGTCAGGGTGTTGTAACTGGTCTGTAGCTGGTCTCTCTCATTAGCCAGGGTGTTGTAACTGGTCTGTAGCTGGTCTCTCTCATTAGTCAGGGTGTTGTAACTGGTCTGTAGCTCGTCATTGTCAGGAGGGATGGACATACTTTCACTCCAGTTTCTACTTACTCTCTACTGAGAAGAAAACCTGGGAGGAGAGCAGACTGGACTGTCTGGAGAGAGGAGCAGACCTGGTGATCATAAACAGGAGAGAGAGAATGAAAGAGAGAGAGAGAGAGAGAGAGAGAGAGAGAGAGAGAGATAGAGAGAGAGAGAGAGAGAGAGAGAGAGAGAGAGAGAGAGAGAGAGAGAGAGAGAGAGAGAGAGAGAGAGAGAGAGAGAGAGAGATAAAGAACCCTCATCAACATATATTACAACGAATTGACGAGGGCACTATAACAGTCTGCAGCACCCGGCCTCACCCTACTAGAATCTGAAGTCAAATGGTGCTTCTGTCCCCAACCAAGGAGGGCCTACAGCAGCACCTAGATCTTCTGCACAGATTCTGTCGGACCTGGGCCCTGACAGTGAATCTCAGTAAGACAAAAATAATGCTGTTCCAAAAAAGGTCCAGTTGACAGGTCCACGAATACAAATTCCATCTAGACACGTTGCCCTAGAGCACACAAAAAACTATACATACCTCTGCCTAAACATCAGCGCCACAGGTAACTTCCACAAAGCTGTGAACAATCTAAGAGACAAGGCAAGAAGGGCCTTCTATGCCATCAAGAGAGAGATGAACCTGGAGAAGAGCCCCCTAAGAAAGATGGTTCTGGGGCTCTGTTCACAAACACAAACAGACCCCACAGAGCCCCAGGACAGCAACACAATTAGACCCAACCAAATCATGAGAAAACAAAAAGATGATTACTTGACACATTGGAAAACTGAGCAAACCAGAACGCTATTTGGCCCTAAACAGAGAGTACACAGTAGCAGAATACCTGACCACTGTGACTGATCCAAAATTAATGAAATCTTTGACAATGTACAGTGTTATAACGATGTGAAAGTAGTTAAATGTTGTTGTATATATGTTGTACTTACAATGGTGTTTGTTCTTCACTGGTTGTCATTTTCTTGTGGCAACAGGTCACAAATATTGCTGCTGTGATGGCACACTGTGGTATTTCACCAATACATATGGGAGTTTGTCAATTTTTTTGTGAGACTGTGTAATCTGAGGAAAAAATGTGTCTCTAATATGGTCATACATTTTGGCAGGAGGATAGGAAGTGCAACTGTTTCCACCTCATTTTGCGG
>NW_028157895.1:0-18595 GCF_964263955.1 Coregonus lavaretus | reverse complement strand
GAAGGCCTAGTAACTAGGCCAGGCAGGAACAGTGGTATTATGAGAGGCTGTTTAGTACGCAACTAGCTAATGATGGTTAATTGATGAATCATTCATCTGTTCTTCAGGGATTCATCATTACCTCAGGTTTACAGCTAGATGCTGCAAGGGAGGACTATTTAACACCTCCAGGAAGGATTTGAAATAAACAAACAGGCAAAAAATGTAAAATCTTTTCAAATACAGCTAACCAAATACACTAATTAAATTAAACATGTGTGTCATCCCCAAAACACAGCCCCTACCCTTCTGGTGACTATAACCCAGTTTGACAACAGGAGGAACTGTATGGGCCGGCTCTTGTCCACTGGGGACGGTATATTTGGGTACACAAGACTGTCCAGGACATCTGACTCTGAACAGCTCTGACGGATGGTACCCCAGAGCAGCGGCATGGGCAGAAATCTGTTGATGGCATAAAAGCCTACCCTATACAGCAAATTCTCCAGTGTTAAATGTAACACTGGGCCAGTGTCTATATGGGTCCACACTTTTGAGTGTTCAATTAATACTGTACTTAGTGCTGCTGATGCTGTTACACTTTGTCACTGTTAGGGAATTAACACTTTGAGTGTTATGCAATAATACCTCATATAGTATTTTAACACTAGGAAGTATATATAGTTTACACCAATGGTGCTATGCAATAACACCTTATAAAGTATTTTTAACACTAGGAAGTGTTTTAACACTAGTGCACAAAACATTAGGAACACCTTCCTAATATTGAGTTGCACCTCCCCCTTTTGCCTCAATTCATTAGGGCATGGAATCTACAAGGTGTCGAAAGCATTCCACAGGGATGCTGGCCCATGTTGACTCCAATGCTTCCCATAGTTGTGTTAAGTTAGCTGGATATCCTTTTGGTGGTGGACCATTCTTGATACACACAGGAAACTGTTGAGCGTGAAAAACCCAGCAGCGTTGCAGTTCTTGACACACTCAAACCGGTGCGCCTGGCACCTACTACCATACCCTGTTCAAAGGCACTTATTTTGTCTTGCCCATTCAACCTCGGAATGGCCCACACACACAATCCATATCTCATTGTCTCAAGGCTTAAACATCCTCATCTAGAGTCTATTGATGCACCGGTGCGTCAATCTAAGTAACATAATTTAAAAAATCCCCATCAAAATCTGTCAGCTACAGATATCAGTGGTGGAAGGTGGCCGAGCTACAGCGGTGTTTGTCAGATCATGAGACATCCCGAAAATCGGTCTTCTCACAAAAACGTCTGACCTACAAACTAATATGACCACTCTATGGAAAGATGAGACTCAATACAATGCAAAATATATGAAAATGGCTGTGTCCCTTCCCCTTAATTAACATAACCATAGACCACTTAAACTGGTACAACACCAAAAATTCACTTTTTGAGTGAATTGTAGAGTTATAACCCATGACCGTGTTAGTGACAGAGACATGGTTGTTGAATTTGTTAATTTTCAGTCCTGTGGATTTCCTACTGTAGGCTAATATTATCATTACAATTAAACTGTTTATGACAATACATTATGTATATCATAAGGCCTAACCCCCCCCCCCCCCCCCCCTCACTCTTCCATCTGTTTGAACTACTGAATTCTATTTTCACCTGCCAACACTGAAGCAGGCAGAAGTCAGTTGTTACATAGCTACTACATAGTTACTACATGGTTATTCCATAGCTATAACAGGTACCTGTCGTGCTAACACCAGTAGAGTGATGAAGAAGATGAAGAGAGAAACAGAACCCATCGTCTTCAGATCCTTTAGAATGCCTGGCCTGAGAAGAGAGGGATGAGGAGAGAGAGAAAGAGAGAGATAAAAAGAGATGAAAGAAAGAAAGAACAACAACAAAATAATGAAAGTCTGTCACCAGCTGAAAGCTCAACTTTCTATCGATGTAATAACTTCATCGGTCTTAGGAGTGAATCCCCTGCTCTGTTCTCTCTCTCTCTCTCTCTCTTTAACTGTCACTCATATCAGCAAAATCAATTCCACTCTATCAACACAAAAACCCAATATCATAGAACCTGTCAGTCATGATCGCAGCAACAATTACCCTGGTAACCAAGTTCTATTCCATAGTGACAACCACTCTGGCCACTCTATCATAAAGCCAAATTGGTGGAGTGCTGCAGAAATGGTTGTCCTTCTGGAAGGTTCTCATCTCCACAGAGGCACTCTGGAGCTTTGTCAGAGTGACCATCAGGTTCTTGGTCACCTCCCTGACCAACGCCCTTCTCCCCCGATTGCTCAGTTTGACCGAGCGGCCAGCTCCAGGAAGAGTCTTGGTGGTTCCAAACTTCTTCCATTTAAGAATGATGGAAGCCACTGTGTTCTTGTGGACCTTCAATGCTGCAGACATTTTTTGGTACCCTTCCCCTGATGTGTGCCTCCACACAATCCTGTCTCGGAGCTCTACGGACAAAGGCTTGGTTTTTGCTCTGACATGCACTGTCAACTGTGGGACCTTATATAGAGAGATGTGTGCCTTTCCAAACCATGTCCAATCAATTGAATTTACCACAGGTGGACTCCAATCAAGTTGCAGAAACATCTCAAGGATGATCAATGGAAACAGGATGCACCTGAGCTCAATTTTGAGTCTCATAGCAAAGGGTCTGAATACTTATGTAAATAAGGTATTTCTGTTTTTTATTTTTAATACATTTACTAACGTTTCAAAAAACCTGTTTTTGCTTTGTCATTATGGGGTATTGTGTGTAGATTGATGAGGAAATGTTTTGTTTAATCCATTTTAGAATAAAGCTGTAAGGTAACAAAATGTGGAAAAAGGGAAGAGGTCTGAATACTTTCCGAATGCACTGTATATACTACACAGTGACACATCCAGCCCAAAGCAGGAGGTTTAAAAAAGTATTAGTAGTTGCCAAAGTTCCGGAGCATGATTTTAACAGTGTGTGTGTGTGTGTGTGTGTGTGTGTGTGTGTGTGTGTGTGTGTGTGTGTGTGTGCGCGCACAGCAAAATCAATATATATATATATATATATATCAATATTTAACTCAGAAAGTGTAAAATGTACACTATTTTCAGTGAACATATGAGCTGGTGTTAAAATAACACTTTTGAAAGTGTTAAAGATTTAACTCTATTGCAGTGTTCCCCATTTAACTCTTAAAGTGTTTAAATTAACTTGATTGTGATGTTTGCATAGCTCTACTGTAGAGTAATACGCAACACCTACAGTGTAAAACATGACACTTGATTTAGAGTAAACTGGACTCACTTTGCTTAGTGCTGACACTGTTACACTTTCTCAATGTAGGAAATTAACACCTGTAGTGTTACTGTAAATCATGGGTGTTGTTTTAACACTGTATGGTATAAAGTCTAATATGCATATTTCCTAAGGTGCCTTTTTTTCCGAGTGAATTGTCGAGTTACCACCCATGACTGTATTTGTTAGTGAAAGAGACATGGTTATTGAATTATTTCCTTTTAAAGGCCTGTGGCTTTCACCAAGTAGGTACCTAGGTGAATGACATCATTCAAATTAAACTATATGACAATACATATATCATAAGGCCTTACTTTGATGGCCTAGTTTTACCCTAACACAGTGGTGTTAGGAAACTCCTGGTTTACAGGCCACATCAGGCCTGCAAGTCACATTATGCTGGCTTGCAAAGTGATGTGTAATTCCTATTGGAATCCAGCCAGAGTTAGGATATCCAACAGATGGAACAACTGTCAGGGTTAGGAAAGTTGTTAAGAAGACTACCTAAACCCTTTAAACTGGATCAACCATTTCAGTAATGGGTGCAATGTAATTGATGTGTGCATGTGTGCTTCAGTGTTAATTTTGTCAACTAAAATAGTGATATTTTCAGTGGCAATTGAGGAGAAGATAACTGACTAAATAGACCCAGAAAAAACTGTAACTAAATTTAAATTATGTTTAATTTGAGTTGACGAAAGCGAGATGAGACTAAGTTATCTCTGTGACTAAAATCAAGAGTTTTTGGAGAGATTGAGATCTTTTAGGTTATTTGCAATTTGGCGGTGTGGTGGCACAACAGCGGCAACAAATCATTGATGCAAATAAGGCATACTCTCCATGGCTACTCTTCCGGTGGTAAAAGCTCCCAGTAGAAAAAGGGCTGATGTTTGGAGCCACTTTATCGTGTAGATTCAAACAAGACCGAATGCAACATTTCCACAGAAGAAGACAGCGTTTGCACCCACAAGTTGACGGAGAAAAATACTACCAACCTCAAGAGACATCTGAAAGAGCTTCCTCCCAATATATATGCTCAGCTAAGCTAATAACAGATGGATCATGTAGCTAGTAGTTTGCTGCAACCTATCAGGCCACTACTTATGACACAACTTTGATTGCAATATAGCTACAGTATGTGAAGGGGAAAGGGCTCCAGATTGCAATCATTTAGTAGCATTTTACAACCCTTTCACTTGGCTGTGCATGTTACATTTGTAATTGCTCACTCAAAAGTTTCAAAACGTCCTATTTTTTGGGTGGCTAAAACCATGATTTGGTCAAACAGAAAAGTGCATTATTCTCATGATTCCTGTAATTAAAGTGTCTGCCCAGCCTCTGGGTCTGTTCCACTGGGGCCTGCTGCTGTTGAGAGAGCCACTTGATGTGCGCTCTGGGAGAGAGAAAAAAGGCTACTGATTGTATAATATTTCAAAATCCAATTGTGGGAAATTCATAGCTTTGGGAGCAACTAGTGATGTCCTCAGCTTTTACTGTACTTTTTATTTGTAATCTCTTAATATCGAGGTCAATAGCAACTATTTTACAACCAAGATATTTGGTATGGCTTAAGCATATCAAAGCACACGAAATACGCAATAGCCCATCAGCCATTGCGAGTGCACAGGGTAGCAGGGCTACAACTGCAACGTTTTTTTTTAGGACAGCACATTTAATGTTAATTAATACATGACTACTAGCAGTGGGTATTATAGTTAGTGTTAGCGATCTAGCTAATGTGTTTTGAGTTTTTACTTCCTCATGTGGTGAATAAGTCCCAAAATAAATTAGCCTATATATCATAGAGCACATAAAGATGTAGTGAAATTCATCTCTATTGAACAAAAATTCTAGAGCACTATTGTAACAGTAAAATATAAAACCAATACCCTATTGTCAACTCACAATTCATAACAATCACTGGATTAGGTTGCTCATCAAAATATCTTGAATCATGCATTTCTGCTTGGACATGTTAGATGAAACAATGTATCTATTGAATAGCCTACCATCTTAGTGGTCTATTACACAGTCTAAAGCACTGTGAATGACTTTATAAGGTGAATTATAACAAATGTTTTCTATTGCGTGACACCGCAGAAAAAAATTGGTGCGACCAAATCACAGGCTGGTACCACTGAAAAAGTTGGTGGCACTGTTAGTCTGGAGTCCTGTCAAGGGGTGTGATTTTCTAATCTGCTGCAGAGTAATGTGTTATTCTGCCAATTTGGCCGTTGGGAAGAAAATCATGCGATAGGATTTTATACAGAAAGATATGTTGGTAGGACAAGGCTATGTATGTTTGTGCACATGGAAGTCAGTGATTTATGTTTACTATAGGTTAATGAGGCAATACAAATGTGATGTGACTAAAATATGACTAAAATGGCCTACTGTTTTCGTCATTTTGACAATAACTAGACTAAATCATTATTCAAATTATATTTTTGTCATTATTAACACTGGTGTGCTTGCTCGTCTCTCTACCTTACACACATCCACAGTTATTCCCTAAAGGCTGTGTGTCTGTGGCTTTTACCCTATACAGTATATAACATCAGGGCCAAAGGAAGGGACAATTGTGTGACACCAGGGTTTTCATTAAAGGAACGCTGTCTCTCTAACCTGTTTTCTGTGTGTGTGTGTGTGTGTGTGTGTGTGTGTGTGTGTGTGTGTGTGTGTGTGTGTGTGTGTGTGTGTGTGTGTGTGTGTGTGTGTGTGTGTACCTGTCCAGCGTCTGTGTGCTGTAGAGTGCAGTACTGTATCCGTCCAGCAGGGGTGCATGTGTCTGGAGGATGATGATGTTGTAGATCACCATGGCAACTAACATGACAACCATCTTCAGCTCATAGTTGATCCTCAGGAACACAGAACACGACACCAGACCCAGGATACAACAGTAGATAAAATACTACAGAGAGAGAGAGACAGAGAGAGAGAGGGAAGGAGAAAAGGAGGGCAGGAGTTAGAGAGAGAGAAGATGTGGGAGGGGGAGAGAGAAGAGAGGGACAGAGAGAAGAGAGGAGGGGGAAGAGAGAAGAGAGGGAGAAAGAGGAGGGGGAAAGAAGGGATAAATGAAGTCGATAAAACACTGACAGAGAGATGTTATATTCAATCTTTTGAGATGATGTAGAGAGATGGAGAGAGTCAAACTGCAGACTACACTCCACTTAATGAGTAGCAAGCCATAACAACAGTTCCTCCCAAAAATGGGCAGTCAACATTTTTCCCTCAAAACTATAATGGACATCGTATATCGTGGCCTATAAAAAGGGAATATGGCTCTTTATGTGCTCAGTATCACGTCACTGAATGGTCTTTGGCTAGGGAGTAGGAGGGAGGGAGGGAGGGAGGGAGGGAGGAACAGCAATTAAGAGGGAAAGGAAGAAATGAAGACTAACTGAGCCTGTGGAGAGCAGGGAATCAGGACTAGCTATTACTGGCTGATGTGTAGAGGCCCCTATGCACTAGGGTAAACACCATTACATTTAGAAGATAGGAGACATGGGTCTGGGCTATTAGCAAAGAGAGGTGTGTAAGTGAAAAGAAAAGAGAGAAAAAATAAATAAATAGTACTGATGCAGATAATAGAGGGAATTGGTTCCCAGTCAAGACTAACAGCGAAGAGAGGTGTGTGAATGAAAGTTTAGCCTGAACTAGAAGTGGGGGCCACATTAAATCAGATTGCGGGCTGTGAATGGCCACATGGTCACATGTATCAGACATGTGAAAAGTAGATAACCACAATTATTCAAAAGAAATGGGTCTATACTATAAAGAACGTCTATTTAGAAAATAGGGGGATAAGATTGAGGTGTTGGACACTATGGAGGAGGGTAATGATGTGTAAGATATTATTGTTAACTATTAGATAAACTTGTGCACAGAACATGAAAAATAAGAAGGAAAACTGTGTCTGAAAAACGGTACAATGGACTGGATCTGTTCATTTTTTCAGTTCATTTATGAGTTCCTTGAGGCGTAAAACATCAGTAGTAAGCCTATTGAGCCCTATCACCAAGGCTGTTCTCTAGTGCTGATAACCATCACTATATCAATACTAAATCTCAGGAGGACAGAGTTTTTTTTTCTAACAGACATAGATAACCTTGCCTCAGACGTAGCTAGGAGCGAGTGAGTATGTGTGAGGTGCAGGTTGGTTCGAATCCAGGCTCTGTCGTAGCCGGCCGCGACCGGGAGAGCCATGGGGCGGCGTCGTCCAGGGTAAGGGAGGGAATGGCCTGAAGGGATGTAGCTCAGTTGGTAGAGCTTGGCGTTTGCAACGCCAGGGTTGTGGGTTCGATTCCCACGGGGGGCCAGTATGAAAAAAAATTATGTATGCACTCACTAACTGTAAGTCACTCTGGATAAGAGTGTCTGCTAAATTACTAAAATGTAAGTGTGTGAAGCAAGGCAGGAAGCCGAGGGCTGTAATTCAAATGCAATTGAGGGAAAAACACAGTTGTGACAGCACACCAGATGCAAGCCATGAACTTGAACTACTTTGGACTTTTGAGATGAAGGACAGGAGACAAGGAGAGGAAGCCACTTTAGACTATTGAGATACTATCCAAGTCAACAGCCAGGCCACTTCTAGATCCCTCTCGCATGTGCGAGCGTTGCAAAATAAATGTACACATACATGTTATTCAATCATTGCACCCACACTGCTTGCGCGCGTCAACGAGCCTCTGCGTGGCCAGGCACTAAAATAGAACTTGGTTCTATTTGAGACGCTCAACGCGCTGCAGGTCCTGCCTCTCCCATCTCCTCATTGGTTTTTAGGAGCATCTACCCACGTGGGTGATTGAAAGATGAACTGAGGTCTACGCTCCAGTCCAGTTGGTTGTGGTAATGCACCATAAAGTTGGTTGCCAACCGCCATATAAAGTCCAAAGAAGAAGAAGAAGCCTGAAGGAGGAGAGATTACTAGAAAACAAACTTTTACCATTTTATCTGTGGATTAATTGTCTTGTGCATTTCAGGTAAAATAACAACCCAATGTTTATATCCTAGGACAAAATAGCTGGTAACAGCAAGCTAGCTAGCTAAATTGCCATAAATGTTTAATGCTTTTCAACCTGTCCCCAAATTAATATAATTGGTTCAGAGTTTATTTAGATATTTCAACCTGCGTGTCCTGATCGCGTCTGGTGTGGGGGGACAAAATCAACTTGCGTGCGTGCGGTCTGGGTAGCATGTCAGTGTCACAATGACACATTGATAGTAGCACAGTGTCTCTATGCTAACTGTCAAATGTTGTAAGCCTGCTGTGAAAATATCAAAAGTCTACAGTCACACACACACACACACACACACACACACACTGATTGATTGTGATTGATGTAACGCAACGTTATTGATAGGCAATGTAAACAAACATTACTTTTGTGGTCCTGGTTAAAGAAATGTGATTGTTGACTTAAAATACTGCACAAAGGAGTGATTTCTATAAAATAAATGTTCTGTTTCACACTCACCACATACTGTATGCTGCTGCTACTGTCTAGTATCTATCCTGTTGCCTAGTCACTTTATCCCTACCTATATGTACAGTACATTGCTATCTCAATTACCTCGTACCCCTGCACATGAATTAGTACTCCCTATATATAGCCATGTTATATTTACTCGTTATTGTTATTCGTTATTTTTTTGGTGCCTACGCTGGTAGATGTACTCACAGGCAGGTAGAATTTATTCCCATCCGTGAGGTGGGTGGAGCTGTGGGAGCTGAGCATGCTGTCATTGGTCAGGTTCATGATAGGGGGTGTGGTCAGAACCTCATCTTCCAGGAAGAACTGGAAACAGGTTTAGAGGAGAGGAGAAAGAAGAGGGGAGAAGATAAGTTATACTTTAGACACACTGGGCTGTATTCCAGTCTTCAGTGATATGTTGTTGTGTTGATAATATGTCCAGCTCTCCAGTCCCATAGCATTAATTATTTATCTTGATCCTGTTCTCTGGCACATGTAGCCAGGCGTTACACAATCATCCCAAGCCCAAATCCTCTTCCCAAGATGCACTGGGGCCCTGAGCAGAGTGCCCGCCGCCTGGCCCATTGACTGATCTCCATTCACAAGATTACCCATCAACCACTTCACATGACGGACAAGTGTGTGTCCCACTGGACGTGAGCAAGCGAGGGAGATAAACAATGACAGACTACTGTAGTGTACAGCCTCAACACCCTCTGGATGTAAATACAACCTCACCAAGACTTCCTCATGCACGCACACATGCACGCACGCACGCACACACACACACCTGTCCTCTCTCTGACTCTCTCTCTCCCTCCTCACCTCTCCTCCCTCCTAACACCAGATAGTTAATTAAAGCTCCATTTCCTCTTTTTAAATCTCAAATCACAGAGCTTTTAGAAAGGCTGCATTTTCACCTGCTCTCTTTCTAACCCCCCCCCCCCCCCCCCCCAAAGTTTGGACACACCTACTCATTCAAGGGTTTTTCTTTATTTTTACTATTTTTTAAATTGTAGAATAATAGTGAAGACATAACAACTATGAAATAACACATATGGAATCATGTAGTAACCAAAAAAGTCTTAAACAAATCAAAATATATTTTATATTTCAGATTCTTCAAATAGCCACCCTTTGCCTTGATGACAGCTTTGCACACTCTTGGCATTCTCCCAACCAGCTTCACCTGGAATGCTTTTCCAACTGTCTTGAAGGAGTTCCCACATATGCTGAGCACTTGTTGGCTGCTTTTCCTTCACTCTGCAGTCCGACTCATCCCAAACCATCTCAATTGGGTTGAGGTCAGGGGATTGTGGAGACCAGGTCATCTGATGCAGCACTCCATCACTCTCCTTCTTGGTAAAATAGCCCTTACACAGCCTGGAGATTTGTTGGGTCATTGTCCTGTTGAAAAACAAATGATAGTCCCACTAAGCCCAAACCAGATGGGATGGCGTATCGCTGTAGAATGCTGTGGTAGCCATGCTGGTTAAGTGTGCATTGAATTCTAAATAAATCACAGACAGTGTCACCAGCATATAGAAAACAGTAAAAATAAAGAAAAACCCTTGAATGAGTAGGTGTGTCCAAACTTTTGACTGGTACTGTACACACATATACACACACACTGACAAGTTCAACCAATAAAACCAGTAAATTGGTTCCTCACCATGTTGAAAACAGCCATGACAAGAATAACAGTGGTGGTTGTCATGGTGAGGACCAATCGGAGCCAGGGTTTGTTGGCGATGATGATGCGTGAGGAAGTAGGGAGCCAGGGGAGAGAGCACCACGATCCTTTACCTCCCTGCTGAGCGAGACAGAGAGAGGGAAGGAGGGAGGGACAGAGAGACAAGCAGGGGGACAGACAAAATGAGAGAGGGACAGGGAAAGAGAGAGAGTGAGAGTCAGATCCGAATAGTGAGGAAAACCTGAAACAGAGACAGAGAGAGAGAGAGAGAGAGAGAGAGAGAGAGAAAGATAGCTAGGGACAGTCCACTCTTGCCGTAGTGCAACGTGAGGAGAAGCCATGAAATGGAAGGCTGTAGGGGACAGAGAACAAACAACAGCTGCAGTAACAGATCTTCTGTCTGCATCAATACTCTCAACACCCCAGAGCAATTTACCTCCATCGATTTCCTCTCTACAACACCTCTTTGACACACCTTGACTCTCAACACACAACTTCCCTTGGCCAGGAAGAGAAAGCACCAGATAATAAAGGTTTATAATTTTGTTTATAATTCGCAATTCATCCATAGAAAACTGTTTGGTATGTTTGCAGTCCTGAGCACTACACTATACTATACTATACTATACTGTACTGTACTGTACTGTACTGTACTGTACTGTACTGTACTGTACTTTACTATACTTAAGCAATAAGGCACGCGGAGTGCCTGGATACAGCCCTTAGCCGTGGTATATTGGCCATATACCACAAACCTCAGAGGTGCCTTATTGCTATTATAAACTGGTTACCAACGTAATTAGAACAGTAAAAATACATGTTTTGTCATGCCCGTGGTATACCACGGCTGTCAGCCAATCAGTATTCAGGGCTCGAACCACCCAGTTTATAATATACAATATATACTATACTATACTATCCTATATACTATACACTATATTATACTTAAGCAATAATGCACGAGGAGGTGTGGTATATGGCCAATATACCACGGCTAAGGGCTGTTCTTATGCTTGACACAAAGAGGAGTGCCTGAATACAGCCCTTAGCCGTGGTATATTGGCCATATACCACACCTCCTCGTGCATTATTGCTTAAGTATAATATAGTGTATAGTATATAGGATAGTATAGTATAGTATATATTGTATATTATAAACTGGGTGGTTCGAGCCCTGAATACTGATTGGCTGAAAGCCGGGGTATATCAGACTGTATACCACGGGGATGACAAAACATGTATTTTTACAGTTCTAATTACGTTGGTAACCAGTTTATAAAAGCAATAAGGCACCTCGGAGGTTTGTAGTATATGGCCAATATACCACGGCTAAGGGCTGTTCTTATGCTTGACACAAAGAGGAGTGCCTGGATACAGCCCTTAGCCGTGGTATATTGGCCATATACTACAAACCTCCGAGGTGCCTTATTGCTTTTATAAACTGGTTACCAACGTAATTAGAACTGTAAAAATACATGTTTTGTCATCCCCGTGGTATACAGTCTGATATACCCCGGCTTTCAGCCAATCAGCATTCAGGGCTCGAACCACCCAGTTTATAATATACTATACTGTACTATACTATACCATGTCCTTCCTTCTCTCTTCACATGGTCACATGGTTTGGGTTGGCTCAGATATACAGAGACATTGTGAGACATCACAAATCATTTAAGGAGAAGTCTCAAGGTAGAATGCCATGCAGATAGACTGTTGTCTTTTAGACTGTTGTTGTATAATAATGTGTTCCACAAAAGATGACTGTCCTTCAAGCTCAATCACTCCTCCACTGTCTGGTCTCTGGTTAGAGTCATCAAGAGAATGAGAAAGGTGCTAATCGGTTCTTCCTGGTTTGTTAGTATTTCTTATCTTCATCTGACCCTGCTGCTATAACGACACACCTAAAGCCTGAGTGTGTGTGTGTGTGTGTGTGTGTGTGTGTGTGTGTGTGTGTGTGTGTGTGTGTGTGTGTGTGTGTGTGTGTGTGTGTGTGTGTGTGTGTGTGTGTGTGTGTGTGTGTGTGTGTGTGTGTGAATGTGTGTGTGTTTGTGTGTGTGTGTGTGCGCGCGCTGACGTCGCCAGTAGGCGCACACACAAACACAAACACACACACACAGTGTCTCAGGAGTAAATGGCGTTCTCTGTTCTCCAGTGTTGGTTTGACAGACACAGCTGTTGCAATCTGAGAATCCATCTCCCGTTAAATTAATGACACGGTGTGACTGCAATACCACACAGCTCTTTTAACAAAATATACTGTATTGTAAGCCTTCTCCATAGTTTCTCTCTTTCCCTCTCTCACGCTCTCTCACTCTATTTTTCTCTCTTCCTCCCTCTCTCTCCATCTCTCTCTATCTTCATGTCTCTTACTCTCTGGGTGGGGGGAGGTTACTATGGTGTTTTAAATCAAATGGCTTATTAAATAAAGACAAAAAGTATAAAGTGTCTCTCTTGCTCTATTCCTCTCTCTTCCTCCCTCTGCCTCCCCCTCTCTCTTCCCCCCTCTGTCTCCCCCTCTCTCTTACTCTAGCTTGCCCATTCCTCTCTTTTTTCACACTCTCTATCCATCTCTCTTCTTCTCTCTCCCTCCTCTTCTTCCATTTATCTTCCTCCCTCTCTCTCTTCCTCCATCTCTCCCTCTTTCTCTATCTGAATCCTCCCCTCCCTCTCCCTCTATATCCATCTCTCCTCCCTCTCTCTCTCTCTCTATCTATCTCTCTCTCTCAGTCTGTGATTGTGTTCCACACTCACATACAATAGACAGGATTTTAGGGTGTGTGTGTGTGTGTGTGTGTGTGTGTATGTGTAACTTACCAAGATGTGGCTAGAGAAACATATGACCAAAATCAGACCTAACAGGAGGAAAGACATGCCGAAGGAGATCCCCAACACTGCTGTTCTGTAACACACACACACACACACACACACACACACACACACACACACACACACACACACACACACACACACACACACACACACATACACAGTGTTTATTTTTGTGTCATTTATTTTTGTATTGCATTTTTAAACATACAATCTACCTGCAGTGAAGCTGCTCAACATTTACATTGCATTCAGTCATCCAGGAGACACTTCCATCCATAGCGACCCACATGAGCAACCAGGGTCAAGCTCCCCGCCCAAGGGCACAAGGACAGATCCCCCACCCAGTCGAACCGGGGACCCGAACCAGCGACCTCTCAGCCACCGGTCCAAGCTCCCAACCGCCAGGCCACCAACCATCCAAGATCCCCCTACAATTCCCCTTGAGAGCTGCATGGCATCAGCCTCAGGCAAACAGGCATTGGATGTAAGAATTGTCCTTTTTAGTGTCAGTTAAACTTATTTTTTCCTTTTTTTTTTTTAAACGTTTATCTTGACTGTCATTCTATCCACTGCCCAGCAACTTCACTCCCACTTGTCTCCAGTTCCACATCCCAACCCTCAGTTTCCCTCAGCCTATCCCACCTATCTCTGCTGGCCACCCTCTTCGGATTTCTACGCACCATATATCTTTCAACTATGCTGTGATGTTTAACATACAATTTGAATCTATCTAATTGAATTGAATCCACAGATTGCGAGTTGAAGATAGAATAACAGTGAATACATCAAAACTATGACGTAACACATATGGAATCATGTAGTAACCAAAAAAGTGTTAAACAAATCAAATAGTCACCCTTTGCCTTGATTACAGCTTTGCACACTCTTGGCATTCTCTCAACCAGCTTCACCTGGAATGCTTTTCCAACAGTCTTGAAGGAGTTCCCACATATGCTGAGCACTTGTTGGCTGCTTTTCCTTCACTCTGCGGTCCAACTCATCCCAAACCATCTCAATTGGGTTGAAGTTGGGTGATTGTGGAGGCCAGGTCATCTGATGCAGCACTTCATCATTCTCCTTCTTGGTCAAATAGCCCTTACACAGCCTGGAGGTGTGTTGGGTCAGTGTCCTGTTGAAAAACAAATGATAGTTCCACTAAGCCCAAACCAGATGGGATGGCGTATCGCTGCAGTATGCTGTGGTAGCCATGCTGGATAAGTGTGCCTTGAATTCTAAATAAATCACAGACAGTGTCACCAGCAAAGCACCCCCACATCATAACACCTCCTCCTCCATGCTTCACGGTGGGAAATACACATGCAGAGATCATCCGTTCACCCACACCGCGTTTCACAAAGACACGGCGGTTGGAACCAAAAATCTCAAATTTGGACTCCAGACCAAAGGACACATTTCCACCGGTCTAACGTCCATTGCTCGTGTTTCATGACCCAAGCAAGTCTCTTCTTCTTATTGGTGTCCTTTAGTAGTGGTTTCTTTGCAGCAATTCGACCATGAAGGCCTGATTCACACAGTCCCCTCTGAACAGTTGATGTTGAGATGTGTCTGTTACTTGAACTCTGTGAAGCATTTATTTGGGCTGCATGAGAGCCAGTTTCATCATAGCGCTTGATGGTTTTTGCGACTGCACTTTTCCGTATTGACTGACCTTCATGTCTTAAGGCAATGATGGACTGTCGTTTCTCTTTGCTTAATGATGGACTGTCATTTCTCTTTGCTTTGCCCCCCCCCCCACACACACACACACACCTTGTCACAACACAAATGATTGGCTCAAACGCATTAAGAAGGAAAGAAATTCCACAAATGAACTTTTAAGAAGGCACACTTGTTAATTGAAATGCATTCCAGGTGACTACCTAATGAAGCTGGTTGAGAGAATGCCAAGAGTGTGCAAAGCTGTCATCAAGACAAAGGGTGGCTATTTTAAGAATCTGAAATATAAAATCGATTTTGATTTGTTTAACACTTTGTTGGTTACTACATGATTCCATATGTGTTATTTTGTAGTTTTGATGTCTTCACTATTGTTCTACAATGTAGAAAATAGTAAAAATAAAGAAAAACCTTTGTAGGTGTTCTAAATCTTTTGACCGGTAGTGTAAGTAGACGGTTGATTTAAGCGTGTCATAAAACAATGATGTCATGTCTAAAATATATGATGCTTTTAGTATCTGGCTCTATGGCTCTACTACTCCTGGCTCCTGTAAACACAGACAATTAACTAAATGATGGACCTTTTTTCCTTTCATAATGAGGCTTCATCATCATCATTATCCTTGTCATCATCAAAGTAATATTCATAATCTTTATCATAATCATCATCATCATCATCCTCGATATCTCAGACCCAGATCTGTTGATTCACATTAAAACCATCATCAGATCTTCATATCTTTTCATCTGTGTTTTCTTTCTTTCTTTCTTTCTTTCTTTCTTTCTTTCTTTCTTTCTTTCTTTCTTTCTTTCTTTCTTTCTTTCTTTCTTTCTTTCTTTCTTTCTTTCTTTCTTTCTTTCTTTCTTTCTTTCTTTCTTTCTTTCTTTCTTTCTCTCCCTCTTAATTGCTGTCTCTTAATGTATATCATTTGCAGCTGCTATTAGGGACCTTATTGATGTGAGACTCAATTGATCAAATATTTATTTTGACTTGTCACACTGTAATTGCAATGTTCTGGGTTTTTATAGAGAAAAGAACACTGACTTCAATGGCTTTTGACACGACTAGTATTCCAACTGTGAGGGGTACTATAAGACCATACTATGCAGGTTGTATGCTAAGTAGTATCTGAACATTGGTGGGTACCATGAAGGGTACTATGAAAGGTACTGTGAAGAGTACAGATGCACAGGACAAGTACTGTTTCCATACTGTGAAGGGCGCTTTGAAGTGTACTAGGTAGGGACCAGACTTACTTGGGCAGGACCAGTATCTGCACTATGAAGATGCAGCAGAAGATGAGACAGGCACAGGTGACGTAGTATTTAAAGGCTGGCAGAGTGGTGGCTCGATACTGGGGACATCAACACACATGGTCAACAGGTGGTGGTCAAAATGAACCATTTTCACTGTAACTTCACAGTCTAACTCTGAATACTTTCACAGCAATCATTTTTTAAATGGAATCACTGCATGTTTGTCTGGGGCAACAGTGGACTAGTGGCACAATATGTCATATTCATTTGTGTTTTCATTTGACTGAACAGCAGTGTTGTTGTCCTACAGTACCTCCTTCTCCAGAATCTTGTTGTGAAAGAACAGTGAGATCCTCTGGATGTCCTCAGACTTCAGCCACTGCCTACAGAGAAGAGAACACAGAGACACAGACAGCGATTCACACAGACACTAGCAATCCATCAGTGACATTATTAAGACACGTCCACTTCAGAATTTCCTCCTTCCAACCATAATTTCAATGTATTTGTGAGTTGTTGTTTTTTCCATTACACATCATGTTTTTAATAACTATTGTTTCGTTTGTTATTGTATGTTGTTCTTTAAGTATCTGCACTCCTGCCTACATAAATCCCCCTTGTGGGATAAAGGACGTATTTTGATTTTAATTTAATTTAACGTAAATCCACTTGTCACATAATTGTTGGTGAGGTACTGAACTAAGTGATTCATACAAATGATTATACAACACACTTTTCACAAGGACTCAAAGAGCTTTAGTTAATAAGGTGGTGAACTCACCTCATCCACCACCAACGTGAAGCACCTATCTAACTCGGTGATGCATAACATCCTTTCGTGCCAGAAAATGTCTGTCAATGTTCTAGAAATAGAATAAATCAGGTGTGTAGTAGTACTAACTTTTGTGAGTTGATGCCGTCGATGGTTCTGATCATCCTCTCTTCCAGTTCCTCTTCAAACCGTCTCTTCTGAGATTTAGTCCTGAGGGGATACGGAACACACAGTATGTTGAGTATGTTGAACAATATTCTATCCTGTGGTGTTGTGGTCTTAAGACGTGACTGGTGTAAAAGAAAGATGACTGATCTGTAGGGGTAAAGTCTGGTGGTCGGGTGTAAAGGAAAGATGACTGATCTGTAGGGGTAAAGTCTGGTGGTCGGGTGTAAAGGAAAGATGACTGATCTGTAGGGGTAAAGTCTGGTGGTCTGGTGTAAAGGAAAGATGACTGATCTGTAGGGGTAAAGTCTGGTGATCGGGTGTAAAGGAAAGATGACTGATCTGTAGGGGTAAAGTCTGGTGGTCGGGTGTAAAGGAAAGATGACTGATCTGTAGGGGTAAAGTCTGGTGGTCGGGTGTAAAGGAAAGATGACTGATCTGTAGGGGTAAAGTCTGGTGGTCGGGTGTAAAGGAAAGATGACTGATCTGTAGGGGTAAAGTCTGGTGGTCGGGTGTAAAGGAAAGATGACTGATCTGTAGGGGTAAAGTCTGGTGGTCTGGTGTAAAGGAAAGATGACTGATCTTTAAGTCTCACCTCTCTCTTCTCTGGTAGTGATACTGGCCCATTGGAACATCCTGAAACACACAATCACAGAAGGTGAGGCTGGACACGAGTGTGTGTGTTTCTGTGTGTGTGTTTATGTATGTGTGTTTATATGTGTACTCACCGTAGTGTTTATCTTGCCGTTGTCAGTGGTCATGCTGTCTCGATGGTGCAGGTTAGCAAAAGGTTTGGCCGCCCCCCAGGACTCCAGGTACCGAGTCATTCTGACCGATGCCCTCATCTTCCCTCCGTCCAAAGAGGAACGAGAACGCGCGCACAGGTGGGGACTCCGCCTTTCAGCCTGGACAACCAATCAGGTTGGAGAAAGTCAAACTTGTTTCTTTTTTTTCTTTAAGATCTATTGATCAATTCAATCAAACAGCTATTGTAGTATTTATGCATTATTAACAGTAGTATATAAACAATAAATTGTGTTTGTGTGTTGACCGCGTTTGGACCACATTCTCAGGTCTCACCTTGGGGTTGATGACCAGGTAAGTGATCACTCCGTGTTCCTTCAGGTAAAAGTCTCTACTCTGTCCCTCCCCTGGTTCCACCTTATAGGACCCCTTCAGATGCTCCAATGTTACTGAGGAGATATGGACACGCCTTGGGGAGGAGAGAAGAAGTGAGAGGGAGGAAGAGAGAGGAAAAGAAGGGGGGGGGGGGGGGGGGGGTGACGCTGTGAATAATAATCATAAGCCAAATGGTTTGAAAATACAAATAAGTCTTGGGAATTATTTTAAGAAACAGCAGACCCCCTATTGGTTGATCTTACCCTGGCACGCCCCCTGCCTCCATGTGATTGGCTAAAGTGACGTCATGTGACCAGACATCGTACTGCCACTTCTG
>NW_028157896.1:0-18101 GCF_964263955.1 Coregonus lavaretus | reverse complement strand
CTGATCTCCATCACCTAGGACTTGACATAGATTAAGTAGATTAATCAAATCTCACATTGTTATCAATTTCTGCTCAATCTGCATGCTTTCTCAATCAGCTTTAACTGTATGTGCACTCATAAATTAAGTTATTTCTCGAGTTGGGCTCTGGGATATAACAGCCGTTGAGTATTTGATTTTATGGTGGATTGTGGAGGAGGGGGGTTGAGTGTGTTGGAGTATGTGAGTATGTGCGTGTGTGCTTGTCTGGCATCTGTTGTGGGGGGGGTGGGGATGTTGGGGGGGAGGGTATGGGATGGACCGCGGGAATTATTTGCTAGGATAATAATTGCTTGTCAATGAATTAAATGTAAATACAATGGAAATCCGGGTTATATGTTAGAATCCTACGCGTGAACTGCCGACATTATTACACATATTAATTGATAATGATGGAAAATAGGATATGCATAATTTTAAAAAAATAGTTACATAGATATATATATATATAGAGAGAGAGGTGAAAGCATTGGAAATACTTTTGGCGGTTAATCTGCTTCTGTTTTGTGGGTGGCACTGTGTGCTGTTTTCGATGGATGGATCCTGGCCTCTTGGGACCTTAGGGATACGGAGGGACGTGGGTGGGATGCTGATCACTGGGATGACGGCTCAACTTGGGATGGGGAGGGGCTTTAGCGGGGGAATTAGTGGAGAACAATTGAAGGGTTACTCCGTAGCAATGCAAATATCACGGTACAGCTATATGGACACTCAATCATTACGCAATTTTTTATTGGTAAATTTACAAGCATATATAATGATAAATAGACTTGAAACTTGTATCTCATTATGGTGTATGGTGAAATAAGTATAGCCAGTTATAATTGTAATGGCTTAGCTGATAATAACAAAAGAAGAACAATATTTACATGGCTCAAAGAGAAGGAATATAATATCTATTGTATACAGGAAACTCAATCAACAATTCAAGATGAAGTAGCGTGGAAAAAAGAATGGGGGGGGGAAATATACTTCTCCCATGGGCAAAGAAATTCAAAAGGGGTGATGATATTAATTAATAGTCATTTCGATCCGAATGTGCAAATTGTCCAAATAGATACGCAAGGTAGATGGATTATTTTAAATATGTTATTGGACCATAAACAGATATGGCTCATTAACCTTTACGGACCAAATAATGATGATCCACAATTCTTTGACAATATATATAATAAATTATCAAGCCTACAAGCAACTCAAGACAATATTATTATGGTGGGGGATTATAATACTGTTTTAAATAGCTCAATGGACCGTAAAGGAAATCACACCACAAACAATCACCCACATGCTCTTAAGGAAATTGTGAATGTCATGGATACATTAGAACTAGTAGATATATGGAGGCTTAAATATACTGATCTAGTGAGATATACATGGCGGAGACTGAATCAAGCTAGTCGTCTTGACTTCTTTCTTATGTCATTCTCGTTGGCACCAAAAGTTTAAAAAAGTGTTGATAGGGGACAGAATGCGGTCGGACCATCATATAATAGGCATATACATTACTCTTACTGAATTTCCACGTGGGCGAGGATATTGGAAATTTAATCAAAGCCTATTGGATGATAATTTATTTATAATTAAAACAAAGGAATTTATAACTGACTTTTTCCAACATAACATAGGTACAGCGAATCCCCTTATTGTATGGGACACCTTTAAATGTGCCTTTAGAGGCCATGCAATTCAGTACTCATCTCAAAAACAAAAGCAATTTAGGTCAAAAGAGTTTATACTAAGAAAGGAAATAGAAAGTCTAACAGAACAGATAGATGGCAATAAAAACTGTAACATAGAGGCTCAGAATAAATTAGAGGAAAAACAAAAAGAAATGGAGAAACTTATTCAAGAAAGATCCAGTGTAATATATTATAAAAATAAAGCAAACTGGATGGAAAATGGGGAAAAATGCACAAAATTCTTTTTTAATCTTCAACATAGGAATGCTACCAAAAAGAACTTAATGAAACTGGTTACAATTGACGGAGTCACCCATAATTCACCAAATGATATTTTGAAGGAAGAAACAAAGTACTTTAAGCATATGTTTTCTTTTCAGTCACCTCCATCTCCTCTAACTGAAGCTAATTGTAGAGATTTTTTTTCTATTGATAATGTCAAATTAACAGCCACACAGAAATACTCATGTGAAGGTGAAATTACAGAGGAGGAACTTCTGGATGCAATTAAAGTCTTTAAGTCCGGGAAAACTCCAGGGTTGGATGGAATACCAGTCGAGGTATACCAAACCTTTTTTGATATACTAAGAGGACCGTTATTAGCATGTTTTAACCACTCCTATGTAAATGGTAGATTATCTGACACTCAAGAAGAAGGTCTGATCTCATTATTATTGAAACAGGATACAAGTGGAAAATATAAAGATCCAGTCCATTTACAAAATTGGAGGCCCCTTACACTTCAGTGTTGTGATGTAAAAATCCTAGCAAAATGTATAGCGCATAGAATTAAAAAGGTATTGTCGGATATTATTCATTCTAAATCTCTCTCTCTCTCAATACTATCAGCAGGTCTGGCCCCTACTGACTCTCTCTCTCTCTCCCTCATCACTATCAGCAGGTCTGGCCCCTACTGACTCTCTCTCATCACTATCAGCAGGTCTGGCCCCTACTGACTCTCTCTCTCTCTCTCTCTCTCTCTCTCTCTTAATACTATCAGCAGGTCTGGCCCCTACTGACTCTCTCTCTCATCACTATCAGCAGGTCTGGCCCCTACTGACTCTCTCTCTCTCATCACTATCAGCAGGTCTGGCCCCTACTGACTCTCTCTCTCTCTCTCTCATCACTATCAGCAGGTCTGGCCCCTACTGACTCTCTCTCATCACTATCAGCAGGTCTGGCCCCTACTGACTCTCTCTCTCTCTCATCACTATCAGCAGGTCTGGCCCCTACTGACTCTCTCTCTCTCATCACTATCAGCAGGTCTGGCCCCTACTGACTCTCTCTCTCTCTCTCTCTCTCATCACTATCAGCAGGTCTGGCCCCTACTGACTCTCTCTCTCTCATCACTATCAGCAGGTCTGGCCCCTACTGACTCTCTCTCTCTCTCTCTCATCACTATCAGCAGGTCTGGCCCCTACTGACACTCTCTCTCTCATCACTATCAGCAGGTCTGGCCCCTACTGACTCTCTCTCTCTCTCATCACTATCAGCAGGTCTGGCCCCTACTGACACTCTCTCTCTCATCACTATCAGCAGGTCTGGCCCCTACTGACTCTCTCTCTCTCTCATCACTATCAGCAGGTCTGGCCCCTACTGACTCTCTCTCTCTCATCACTATCAGCAGGTCTGGCCCCTACTGACTCTCTCTCTCTCTCATCACTATCAGCAGGTCTGGCCCCTACTGACTCTCTCTCTCTCATCACTATCAGCAGGTCTGGCCCCTACTGACTCTCTCTCTCTCTCATCACTATCAGCAGGTCTGGCCCCTACTGACTCTCTCTCTCTCTCTCATCACTATCAGCAGGTCTGGCCCCTACTGACTCTCTCTCTCTCTCTCATCACTATCAGCAGGTCTGGCCCCTACTGACTCTCTCTCTCTCTCTCTCTCTCTCATCACTATCAGCAGGTCTGGCCCCTACTGACTCTCTCTCTCTCATCACTATCAGCAGGTCTGGCCCCTACTGACTCTCTCTCTCTCTCATCACTATCAGCAGGTCTGGCCCCTACTGACTCTCTCTCTCTCTCATCACTATCAGCAGGTCTGGCCCCTACTGACTCTCTCTCTCTCTCTCTCATCACTATCAGCAGGTCTGGCCCTTACTGACTCTCTCTCTCTCTCTCATCACTATCAGCAGGTCTGGCCCCTACTGACTCTCTCTCTCTCTCTCTCTCATCACTATCAGCAGGTCTGGCCCCTACTGACTCTCTCTCTCTCATCACTATCAGCAGGTCTGGCCCCTACTGACTCTCTCTCTCTCATCACTATCAGCAGGTCTGGCCCCTACTGACTCTCTCTCTCTCTCATCACTATCAGCAGGTCTGGCCCCTACTGACTCTCTCTCTCTCATCACTATCAGCAGGTCTGGCCCCTACTGACTCTCTCTCTCTCATCACTATCAGCAGGTCTGGCCCCTACTGACTCTCTCTCTCTCATCACTATCAGCAGGTCTGGCTATCCCTCATTCTTCCCACAATCTGTCCCAGAGCCCCTGAGACATCCCCCTACATCCCTCCATTATTTCCCTCATCCATCCATCCATCCATCCATCCATCCATCCATCCATCCTTTAGTCTCTCTTACTGACTGTCACTGTCACTCGCTACCCTCCCTGTTACTTATAGAGCTGTACTCATTTTTATTTACTCTTCACTCTCTCCATCTCTCTCTCTCTTCACTCCTCAGATGAACACTTTCTCCCATTCTCTCTTCCATTGAACAAAGAATCTCTCTCTTTCCCTATCTCCCTCTCTTTCTCTCACCACCTCTATCTCTTTTTCTATTTGTCTATCTCTGTTTCTCTCACTCTCAGAACCCCCCCCCCCCCCCCACCCCCTCTCTTTCTTACCTTTATTTTATTTGTCTTCCAAACCGCTTTGTTTCTGTATTTCTGTCTCACTCAGGGCATTCCTTCACCGCTTCTTTATCCAGTTCTTCCTCTCCTCTGTTATCTTGTTCCTGCGCTCCTCTGTGTCCAGTGACAGTGATTGCTCCTTCAGTCTGCGTATTTATATGGATTAATCTCACAGTTTTATCACATTAACCAATAGTTGTCAGTTACAATGTATGCCTGCCTGGTGTGTGGGAATGAGTGTCTGTACGCTGTCTCTCTCTCTGTCACTGAAAGCTCTTCTGCGCTTCTGACTTCTTATGTTCTCTTTTCTCTTTCAAATCAAATCAAATCAAATTTGATTTGTCACATACACGTGTTTAGCAGATGTTATTGCGGGTGTAGCGAAATGCTTGTGCTTCTAGCTCCGACAGTGCAGTAATATCTAACATGTAATATCTAACAATTTCAGAACATATACCCAAAACACACAAGGAAGGAATGGAATTTAAGAATATATACATATATGGACAAGCAATGACAGAGTGGCATGGACTAAGATACAGTAGAATATTATAGAATAGAATACAGTATATACATATGAGATGAGTAGTGCAAGATATGTAAACATTATTAAAGTGACTAGTGTTCCATTTCTTAAAGTGGCCAGCGATTTCAATAGGCAGCAGCAGCCTCTAATGTGCTAGTGATTTTTATTATTATTATTTTTTTTTTGTCATTTAGCAGACGCTCTTACAGTTAGTGAGTACATACATAATTTTTATTTTTTTCATACTGGCCCCCCGTGGGAATCGAACCCACAACCCTGGCCTTGCAAATGCCATGCTCTACCAACTGAGCTACATCCCTGCCGGCCATTCCCTCCCCTACCCTGGACGACGCTGGTCCAATTGTGCGCCGCCCCATGGGTTTCCCGGTCGCAGCCGGCTACGACAGAGCCTGGATTCAAACCAGGATCTCTAGTGGAACAGCTAGCACTGCGATGCAGTGCCTTAGACCACTGCGCCACTCAGGCGCTATTTAACAGTCTGATGGCATTGACTGTTAAATAGGGTGTGGTCAGGGGTGATGTTGTGATGGGTCTGGGCATGGGGGATGTTGTGGTGTGCCTGGGCAGGGTGATGTTGTGGTGGGTCTGGGAAGGGTGCTGTTGTGGTGTGCCTGGGCAGGGTGATGTTGTGGTGGGTCTAGGCACGGGTGATGTTGTGGTGTGCCTGGGCAGGGTGATGTTGTAGTGGGTCTGGGCAGGGGTGATGTTGTGATGGGTCTGGGCAGGGTGATATTGTGGTGGATGTGGGCAGGGGTGATGTTGTGGTGGGTCTGGGCAGGGGTGATGTTCTGATGGGCAGGGGTGATGTTGTGGTGTGTCTGGGCAGGGTGATGTTGTAGTGGGTCTGGGCAGGGTGATGTTGTGCTGGGTTGGGCAGGGTGATGTTGTGGTGGGTGTGGGCAGGGTGATGTTGTGATGGGTCTGGGCAAGGTGATGTTGTGGTGGGTCTGGGCAGGGTGATGTTATGATGGGTTTGGGCAGGGTGATGTTGTGATGGGTGTGGGCAGGGTGATGTTGTGATGGGTCTTGGCAGGGGTGATGTTGTGATGGGTCTGGGCAGGGTGATGTGGTGTGTCTGGGCAGATTGATGTTGTGGTGTGTCTGGGCAGGGTGATGTTGTGGTGGGTCTGGGCAGGGTGACGTTGTGATAGGTCTGGGCAAGGTGATGTTGTGGTGTGCCTGGGCAGGGTGATGTTGTGGGGTGCCTGGGCAGGGTCCTGTTGTGGTGTGTCTGGGCAGGGTGATGTTGTGGTGGGTCTGGGCAGGGTGATGTTGTGATGGGTCTGGGCAAGGTGATGTTGTGGTGTGCATGGGCAGGGTGATGTTGTGGTGTGTCTGGGCAGGGTAATGTTGTGGTGGGTCTGGGCAGGGTGATGTTTTGATGGGTCTGGGCAAGGTGATGTGGTGTGCCTGGGCAGGGTAATGTTGTGGGGTGCCTGGGAAGGGTGCTGTTGTGGTGTGCCAGGGTAGGGTGATGTTGTGGTGGGTCAGGACAGGGAGATGTTGCAATGGGTCTGGGCAGGGTGCTGTTGTGGTGGGTCTGGGCATGGAGATGTTGCAATGGGTCTGGGCAGGGTGCTGTTGTGGTGGGTCTGGGCAGGGTGATGTTGGGGATGTTGGTGAGTCTGTATGTTGTTGTTTGTATGTGTATATTTTGTGTTGTTTAAAAATATAAAAAATAATAATTTCTTACATCTCCAAGGCTGTGTGACTGCATCCCAAATGACACCCTGTTCCCTACTTACTGCCCTACTTCACATATATGGTTCTGGTCAAAATTAGTGCACTACAGTAGGGTGCCATTTGGGACTCCGACCCAGACTGTAGCTGTTGTCAGGTAATTGGAACCCTGCTCAGATGGAAGAGAGATACCAGATGGGTCCGTTCTGGTGAAATTACTTTTATATCCATGTCATTAGACTAGACTTCAAAAACACCCTACTGGGCTAGCTAGTTACCAAGCGTGTTGTATGGTGGCCAGTTTGGAGGTAGGTGTGTGTTTGTGTTTGTGTGTGTTTGTTTGTGTCATCGAGTGTGTGTGTGTGTGTGTGTGTGTGTGTGTGTGTGTGTGTGTGTGAGTGTGTGTGTGCGTGTGTGTGTGTGTGTGTGTGTGTGTGTGTATGTGTGTGTGTGTGTGTGTGTGTGTGTGTGTGTGTGTGTGTGTGTGTGTGTATGTGTGTGTGTGTGTGTGTGTGTGTGTGTGTGTGTGTGTGTGTGTGTGTGCGTGTGTGTGTGTGTGTGTGTGTGTGTGTGTATGTGTGTGTGTGTGTGTGTGTGTGTGTGTGTGTGTGTGTGTGTGTGTGTGTGTGTGCGCGTGTGTGTGTGTGTGTGTGTGTGTGTGTGTATGTGTGTGTGTGTGTGTGTGTGTGTGTGTGTGTGTGTGTGTGTGTGTGTGCGTGTGTGTGTGTGTGTGTGTGTGTGTGTATGTGTGTGTGTGTGTGTGTGTGTGTGTGTGTGTGTGTGTGTGTGTGCGTGTGTGTCATCAAGTGTGTGTTTGTGTGTGTGTGTGTGTGGTCCCTTTCCCCAGCCCAGGTAACACTGCAGAGAGACAGTGCTAGATTACCTCTGTATTGAACACCCACACATGTGCACTCGATGGCTGTCATCTGGGGGTGAGAACTCAGTCATGTGATTAACAACCCTCTACTCCCATTCTAAACACAATCCATCAGTCTAGGCTCAGGGGACCACATTGACACACAATGTAATGACTGTCTCAAGGTGTATTTCTTACCAACATCACCTCACCATCCATCCATCCATTACCACCAGCCAGCCAGCCAGCCAGCCAGCCAGCCAGCCAGCCAGCCAGCCAGCCAACCCTCCCTCCCTCCCTCCCTCCCTCCCTCCCTCCCTCCCTCCCTCCCTCCCTCCCTCCCTCCCTCCATCCATCCATCCATCCATTCATTCATTCATTACCACCAGGCATTCTTCCCTCCCTCCCTCCCTCCCTCCCTCCCTCCCTCCCTCCCTCCCTCCCTCCCTCCCTCCCTCCCTCCATCTCTACCATCCATCCCTCCCTCCCTCCATCTCCACCATCCATCAATCCTTCCCCTCATTCCATCTCCTCCATCTCCTCCATCCATCCATCCATCCATCCTCTCCGCCATCCCTTCCTCCATCCCTCCATCTCCTCCATCCATCCATCCCTTCATTTCATCTTGTTCTGTTTGTCCAGAATAATTTAGTGTTCCTCTTTTATCCTGTATCCATCCTTTTCTCTCTCGCCGTCTTTCCCTACCCCCTGTTTCCTTATTTCCATCTACCTCCTCCTCCAACCCCTCGCCTTTCCCCTCCCTCTTAGTTCAGTTCAGAGCCAGACTTTTCTGATAACATGTGTCTCTATCTATAGTAATGCTTCCCTCATCAATAACCCCACACCAGGCTGAAACATGGATCAATAACCCCACACCAGGCTGAAACATGGATCAATAACCCCACACCAGGCTGAAACATGGATCAATAACCCCACGCCAGGCTGAAACATGGATCAATAACCCCACACCAGGCTGAAACATGGATCAATAACCCCAGGCCAGGCTGAAACATGGATCAATAACCCCACGCCAGGCTGAAACATGGATCAATAACCCCACGCCAGGCTGAAATATGGATCAATAACCCCACGCCAGGCTGAAATATGGATCAATAACCCCACGCCAGGCTGAAACATGGATCAATAACCCCACGCCAGACTGAAACATGGATCAATAACCCCACGCCAGGCTGAAACATGGATCAATAACCCCACGCCAGGCTGAAACATGGATCAATAACCCCAAGCTAGGGGAACTGACTCTACAGGCCTGTCCAATGGTAGAGCTAGGGGAACTGACTCTACAGGCCTGTCCAATGGTAAAGCTAGTGGAACTGACTCTACAGGCCTGTCCAATGGAAGAGCTAGGGGAACTGACTCTACAGGCCTGTCCAATGGTAGAGCTGGGGGAACTGACTCTACAGGCCTGTCCAATGGTAGAGCTGGGGGAACTGACTCTACAGGCCTGTCCAATGGTAGAGCTAGGGGAACTGACTCTACAGGCCTGTCCAATGGTAGAGCTGGGGGAACTGACTCTACAGGCCTGTCCAATGGTAGAGCTGGGGGAACTGACTCTACAGGCCTGTCCAATGGTAGAGCTGGGGGAACTGACTCTACAGGCCTGTCCAATGGTAGACCTAGGGGAACTGACTCTACAGGCCTGTCCAATAGAAGAGCTGGGGGAACTGAATCTCCAAGGCTGTAGTCTAGTGTCTCTCTTCTCTGTCTTCCTATGGATCCTGTCTGTGTCTGTTCCTCTTCTGTCTCCTGGGTTTGAGCCTATAAGAACACACACACACAATTTGGCGATGAGCGCAGGGCATTAAAGCATAAGTCTATCCTGCATGACACAGTTTATCTGTTGTTTATCATTCCCAAATCAGTTTCTGCCCACAACCACCCCAGAGGATTATCATACCAGACAGGGGGTTGGTGAAGTCATATGACCAATATCACATATTGACTCTAAGACACAGATCAGCCTCCAGCCCCATCTCCAGCCCCCAGCCCCAGCCTACAGTCGGTTCTAGCCCCAGCCACAGTCTCAGCCCCATCTCTAGCCCCAGCCACAGCCTCCAGCCCTATCTCTAGCCCCAGCCCCAGCCTCAGCCTCCTGCCCCATCTCTAGCCCCAGCCTCAGCCTCCTGCCCCATCTCTAGTCCCAGCCCCAGCCCCAGCCTCCTGCCCCATCTCTAGCTCCAGCCTCCTGCCCCATCTCTAGCCACAGCTTCAGCCTCCTGCCCCATCTCTAGCCCCAGCCTCAGCCTCCAGCCCTATCTCTAGCCCCAATCCCAGCCTCAGCCTCCTGCCCCATCTCTAGTCCCAGCCCCAGCCCCAGCCTCCTGCCCCAACTCTAGCTCCAGCCTCCTGCCCCATCTCTAGCCACAGCTTCAGCCTCCTGCCCCATCTCTAGCCCCAGCCTCAGCCTCCAGCCTCCAGCCCTATCTCTAGCCCCAGCCCCAGCCTCAGCCTCCTGCCCCATCTCTAGCCCCAGCCTCAGCCTCCTGCCCCATCTCCAGCCCCAGCCTAAGCCTCCTGCCCCATCTCTAGCCCCAGCCTCAGTCTCCTGCCCCATCTCTAGCCCCAGCCTCCAGCCTCCAGCCCCATCTCTAGCCCCAGCCACGGCCTTAGCCTTCCAGCCCTGGCTCTATCCTTAGTCTCCAGCGACGGCCACAGACCCAGCCCTGGTTCTATCCCTAGTCTCCAGCGACGGCCACAGACCCAGCCCTAGTTCTATCCCTAGTCTCCATCCATGGCCACAGACCCAGCCCTGGTTCTGTCCCTAGTCTCCAGCCATGGCCACAGACCCAGCCCTGGTTCTGTCCCTAGTCTCCAGCCATGGCCACAGACCCAGCCCTGGTTCTGTCCCTAGTCTCCAGCCATGGCCACAGACCCAGCCCTGGTTCTGTCCCTAGTCTCCAGCCATGACCACAGACCCAGCCCTGGTTCTGTCCCTAGTCTCCAGCCACGGCCACAGACCCAGCCCTGGTTCTGTCCCTAGTCTCCAGCCTCGGCCTCAGCCTTCCAGCCCTGGTTCTATCCCTAGTCTCCAGCCATGGCCACAGACCCAGCCCTGGTTCTGTCCCTAGTCTCCAGCCACGGCCACAGACCCAGCCCTGGTTCTGTCCCTAGTCTCCAGCCACGGCCACAGACCCATCCCTGGTTCTGTCCCTAGTCTCCAGCCACGGCCACAGACCCAGCCCTGGTTCTATCCCTAGTCTCCAGCCACGGCCACAGACCCATCCCTGGATCTATCCCTAGTCTCCAGTCACGGCCACAGACCCAGCCCTGGTTCTATCCCTAGTCTCCAGCCACGGCCACAGACCCATCCCTGGTTCTGTCCCTAGTCTCCAGCCACGGCCACAGACCCAGCCCTGGTTCTGTCCCTAGTCTCCAGCTACGGCCACAGACCCAGCCCTGGTTCTGTCCCTAGTCTCCAGCCACGGCCACAGACCCAGCCCTGGTTCTGTCCCTAGTCTCCAGCCACGGCCACAGACCCAGCCCTGGTTCTGTCCCTAGTCTCCAGCCACGGCCACAGACCCATCCCTGGTTCTGTCCCTAGTCTCCAGCCACGGCCACAGACCCAGCCCTGGTTCTATCCCTAGTCTCCAGCCACGGCCACAGACCCATCCCTGGATCTATCCCTAGTCTCCAGTCACGGCCACAGACCCATCCCTGGTTCTGTCCCTAGTCTCCAGCCACGGCCACAGACCCATCCCTGGTTCTGTCCCTAGTCTCCAGCCACGGCCACAGACCCAGCCCTGGTTCTGTCCCTAGTCTCCAGCCACGGCCACAGACCCAGCCCTGGTTCTGTCCCTAGTCTCCAGCCACGGCCACAGACCCATCCCTGGTTCTGTCCCTAGTCTCCAGCCACGGCCACAGACCCAGCCCTGGTTCTATCCCTAGTCTCCAGCCACGGCCACAGACCCATCCCTGGATCTATCCCTAGTCTCCAGTCACGGCCACAGACCCAGCCCTGGTTCTATCCCTAGTCTCCAGCCACGGCCACAGACCCATCCCTGGTTCTGTCCCTAGTCTCCAGCCACGGCCACAGACCCAGCCCTGGTTCTGTCCCTAGTCTCCAGCCACGGCCACAGACCCAGCCCTGGTTCTGTCCCTAGTCTCCAGCCACGGCCACAGACCCAGCCCTGGTTCTGTCCCTAGTCTCCAGCCACGGCCACAGACCCAGCCCTGGTTCTGTCCCTAGTCTCCAGCCACGGCCACAGACCCATCCCTGGTTCTGTCCCTAGTCTCCAGCCACAGCCACAGACCCAGCCCTGGTTCTATCCCTAGTCTCCAGCCAAGGCCACAGACCCATCCCTGGATCTATCCCTAGTCTCCAGTCACGGCCACAGACCCAGCCCTGGTTCTATCCCTAGTCTCCAGCCACGGCCACAGACCCATCCCTGGTTCTGTCCCTAGTCTCCAGCCACGGCCACAGACCCAGCCCTGGTTCTGTCCCTAGTCTCCAGCCACGGCCACAGACCCAGCCCTGGTTCTGTCCCTAGTCTCCAGCCACGGCCACAGACCCAGCCCTGGTTCTGTCCCTAGTCTCCAGCCACGGCCACAGACCCATCCCTGGTTCTGTCCCTAGTCTCCAGCCACGGCCACAGACCCAGCCCTGGTTCTATCCCTAGTCTCCAGCCACGGCCACAGACCCATCCCTGGTTCTGTCCCTAGTCTCCAGTCACGGCCACAGACCCAGCCCTGGTTCTATCCCTAGTCTCCAGCCACGGCCACAGACCCAGCCCTGGTTCTATCCCTAGTCTCCAGCCACGGCCACAGACCCAGCCCTGGTTCTATCCCTAGTCTCCAGCCACAGCCTCAGCCTTCCAGCCCTGGTTCTATCCCTAGTCTCCAGCCACAGCCTCAGCCTTCCAGCCCTGGTTATATCCCTTGTCTCCAGCCACGGCCTCAGCCTTCCAGCCCTGACTCTATCCCTAGTCTCCAGCCATGGCCACAGACCCAGCCCTGGTTCTGTCCCTAGTCTCCAGCCATGGCCACAGACCCAGCCCTGGTTCTGTCCCTAGTCTCCAGCCATGGCCACAGACCCAGCCCTGGTTCTATCCCTAGTCTCCAGCCATGGCCACAGACCCAGCCCTGGTTCTGTCCCTAGTCTCCAGCCATGGCCACAGACCCAGCCCTGGTTCTGTCCCTAGTCTCCAGCCACGGCCACAGACCCAGCCCTGGTTCTGTCCCTAGTCTCCAGCCTCGGCCTCAGCCTTCCAGCCCTGGTTCTATCCCTAGTCTCCAGCCATGGCCACAGACCCAGCCCTGGTTCTGTCCCTAGTCTCCAGCCACGGCCACAGACCCAGCCCTGGTTCTGTCCCTAGTCTCCAGCCACGGCCACAGACCCATCCCTGGTTCTGTCCCTAGTCTCCAGCCACGGCCACAGACCCAGCCCTGGTTTTATCCCTAGTCTCCAGCCACGGCCACAGACCCATCCCTGGATCTATCCCTAGTCTCCAGTCACGGCCACAGACCCAGCCCTGGTTCTATCCCTAGTCTCCAGCCACGGCCACAGACCCATCCCTGGTTCTGTCCCTAGTCTCCAGCCACGGCCACAGACCCAGCCCTGGTTCTGTCCCTAGTCTCCAGCTACGGCCACAGACCCAGCCCTGGTTCTGTCCCTAGTCTCCAGCCACGGCCACAGACCCAGCCCTGGTTCTGTCCCTAGTCTCCAGCCACGGCCACAGACCCAGCCCTGGTTCTGTCCCTAGTCTCCAGCCACGGCCACAGACCCATCCCTGGTTCTGTCCCTAGTCTCCAGCCACGGCCACAGACCCAGCCCTGGTTCTATCCCTAGTCTCCAGCCACGGCCACAGACCCATCCCTGGATCTATCCCTAGTCTCCAGTCACGGCCACAGACCCAGCCCTGGTTCTATCCCTAGTCTCCAGCCACGGCCACAGACCCATCCCTGGTTCTGTCCCTAGTCTCCAGCCACGGCCACAGACCCAGCCCTGGTTCTGTCCCTAGTCTCCAGCCACGGCCACAGACCCAGCCCTGGTTCTGTCCCTAGTCTCCAGCCACGGCCACAGACCCATCCCTGGTTCTGTCCCTAGTCTCCAGCCACGGCCACAGACCCAGCCCTGGTTCTATCCCTAGTCTCCAGCCACGGCCACAGACCCATCCCTGGATCTATCCCTAGTCTCCAGTCACGGCCACAGACCCAGCCCTGGTTCTATCCCTAGTCTCCAGCCACGGCCACAGACCCATCCCTGGTTCTGTCCCTAGTCTCCAGCCACGGCCACAGACCCAGCCCTGGTTCTGTCCCTAGTCTCCAGCCACGGCCACAGACCCAGCCCTGGTTCTGTCCCTAGTCTCCAGCCACGGCCACAGACCCAGCCCTGGTTCTGTCCCTAGTCTCCAGCCACGGCCACAGACCCATCCCTGGTTCTGTCCCTAGTCTCCAGCCACGGCCACAGACCCAGCCCTGGTTCTATCCCTAGTCTCCAGCCACGGCCACAGACCCATCCCTGGATCTATCCCTAGTCTCCAGTCACGGCCACAGACCCAGCCCTGGTTCTATCCCTAGTCTCCAGCCACGGCCACAGACCCATCCCTGGTTCTGTCCCTAGTCTCCAGCCACGGCCACAGACCCAGCCCTGGTTCTGTCCCTAGTCTCCAGCCACGGCCACAGACCCAGCCCTGGTTCTGTCCCTAGTCTCCAGCCACGGCCACAGACCCAGCCCTGGTTCTGTCCCTAGTCTCCAGCCACGGCCACAGACCCATCCCTGGTTCTGTCCCTAGTCTCCAGCCACGGCCACAGACCCAGCCCTGGTTCTATCCCTAGTCTCCAGCCACGGCCACAGACCCATCCCTGGTTCTGTCCCTAGTCTCCAGTCACGGCCACAGACCCAGCCCTGGTTCTATCCCTAGTCTCCAGCCACGGCCACAGACCCAGCCCTGGTTCTATCCCTAGTCTCCAGCCACGGCCACAGACCCAGCCCTGGTTCTATCCCTAGTCTCCAGCCACAGCCTCAGCCTTCCAGCCCTGGTTATATCCCTTGTCTCCAGCCACGGCCTCAGCCTTCCAGCCCTGACTCTATCCCTAGTCTCCAGCCATGGCCACAGACCCAGCCCTGGTTCTAACCTTAGTCTCCAGCCTCGGCCACAGACCCAGCCCTGGGTTCTAGTCCCAGTGTCACTGCCTTGCACTCTCTCTGCCAGGCGATGGCCGGTGTCCATTTTGCTAATTTATTAGGATCCCCATTAGCTCTTGCGAAAGCAGTAGCTACTCTTTCTGGGGTCCACAAAAAACATGAAACATGACATAATACAGAACATTAATAGACAAGAACAGCTCAAGGACATAACTACATCAATTTAAAAAGGGCACAAGTAACCTACATATCAATACATTCCCACAAACTATCTACAGTGCATTCGGAAAGTATTCAGACCCCTTGACTTTTCCACTTTTTGTTACGTTACAGCCTTATTCTAAAATTGATTATATTAATGTTTTTCCTCATCAATCTGCACACAATACCCCATAATGACAAAGCGAAAACATTGGGGTCATTGTCCATTTGGAAGACCCATTTGTGACCAAGCTTTAACTTCCTGACTGATGTCTTGAGATGTTGCTTCAATATATCCACATCATTTTCCTTCCTCATGATGCCATCTATTTTGTGAAGTGCACCAGTCCCTCCTGCAGCAAAGCACCCCCACAGCATAATGCTGCCACCCCCGTGCTTCACGGTTGGGATGGTGTTCTTCGACTTGCAAGGCACCCCCTTTTTCCTCCAAACATAACGATGGTCATTATGGCCAAACAGTTCTATTTTTGTTTCATCAGACCAGAGGACATTTCTCCAAAAAGTACGATCTTTGTCCCCATGTGCAGTTCCAAACCATAGTCTGGCTTTTTTATGGCGGTTTTGGAGCAGTGGCTTCTTCCTTGCTGAGCGGCCTTTCAGGTTATGTTAATATAGGACTTGTTTTATTGTGGATATAGATACTTTTATACCTGTTTCCTCCAGCATCTTCACAAGGTCCTTTGCTGCTGTTCTGGGATTGATTTGCACTTTTCGCACCAAAGTACGTTCATCTCTCGGAGACAGAACGCGTCTCCTTCCTGAGCGGTGTGACGGCTGCGTGGTCCCATGGTGTTAATACTTGCGTACTATTGTTTGTATTATTGGCTGATTTCTTTTGATTTTCCGATGATGTCAAGCAAAGAGGCATTGAGTTTGAAGGTAGGCCTTGAAATACATCCACAGGTACACCTCCAATTGACTCAAATGATGTCAATTAGCCTATCAGAAGCTTCTAAAGCCATGACGTCATTTTCTGGAATTTTCCAAGCTGTTTAAAGGCACAGTCAACTTAGTGTATGTAAACTTCTGACCCACTGGAATTGTGATACAGTGAATTATAAGTGAAATAATCAACAATTGTTGGAAAAATTACTTGTGTCATGCACAAAGTAGATGTCCTAACCGACTTGCCAAAACTATAGTTTGTTAACAAGAAATGTGTGGAGTGGTTGAAAAACAAGTTTTAATTACTCAAACCTAAGTGTATGTAAACTTCTGACTTCAACTGTAAGTATTCAGACCCTTTGCTATGAAACTTGAAATTGAGCTTCGGTGCATCCTGTTTCCATTGATCATCCTTGAGATGTTTCTACAACTTGAATGGAGTCCACTTATGGTAAATTCAACTGATTGGATATGATTTGGAAAGGCAAACACCTGTCTATATAAGGTCCCACAGTTGACAGCGCATGTCAGAGAAAAAATCAATTTTCACTATTACAGAGCTCCAGAGTTCCTCTGAGGAGATGGGAGAACCTTCCTGAAGGACAACCATCTCTGCAGCACTCCACCAATCAGGCCTTTATGGTAGAGTGGCCAGACAGAAGCCACTCCTCAGTAAAGGCACATGACAGCCCACTTGGAGTTTGCCAAAAGGCACTTAAAGGACTCTCAGACCATGAGAAACAAGATTCTTTGGTCTGATGAAACCAAGATTGAACTCTTTGGTCTGAATGCCAAGCGTCACATCTGGAGGAAACCTGGCACCATCCCTACAGTGAAGCATGGTGGTGGCAGCATCTTGCTGTGGGGATGTTTTTCAGCGGCAGGGACTGGGAGACTAGTCAGGATCGAGGGAAAGATGAATGGAGCAAAGTACAGAGAGATCCTTGTTGAAACCCTGCTGCAGAGTGCTCAGGATCTCAGACTGGGGCGCACCTTCCAACAGGACAACGACCCTAAGCACACAGCCAAGACAACGCAGGAGTGGCTTCGGGACAAGTCTCTGAATGTCCTTGAGTGGCCCAGCCAGAGCCCGGACTTGAACCCGATCGCACCATCTGAGTTGTATTAGATAGATAGCACTGAATCCACGATATGGCAGAGGTTGAAAAGCCATAACACATACGATTTCTCAACAACAGGTTATGGTCAATAATATCAAAGACTGCACTGAAATCTAACAGTACAGCTCCCCCAATCTTATTATTATCAATTTCTTTCAACCAATAATCAGACATTTGTGTCAATGCAGTACATGTTGAGTGCCCTTCTCTATAAGCATGCTGAAAGTCTGTTGTTAATTTGTTTACATAGAAATAACATTGCATTTGGTCAAACATCATTTTTTCTAACAGTTTGCTAAGAGCTGGCAGCAAGCTGATAGGTCTGCTGTTAGAACCAGTAAAGGCCGCTTTACCACTCTTGGGTAGCGCAATGACTTTGGCTTCCCTCCAGACCTGAGGACAAAGACTTTCCTCTAGGCTCAGATGAAAGATATGACTGACAGGAGTGGCTATAGAGTCTGCTACCATTAGTTTTCCATCTAAGTTGTCAATGCCAGGAGGTTTGTCATTATTGATCAATAACAATATTTTTTTCCACCTCTCCCACACTAAATTCACAAAATTCAAACTTGCAATGCTTTTCTTTCATTATTTGTTTTTTTATGCATGAATACGATGGCTCACTGTTTGTTGGCATTTCCTGCCTAAGTTTGCCCACTTTGCCAATGAAGTAATCATTAAAATAGTTGGCAACATCAAATGGTTTTGTGACGAATAAGCCATCTGATTGGATGAAAGATGGAGTTGAATTCGTCTTTCTGCCCATCATTTCATTAAACGTACTCCAAATACTTGTAAGACCGTGGCTCTGCTTACTTTTCCTCTCTATTTCATAATTCCTTTCTCTATCCAACCTTCAAGGAAGTGTCACGGTTTCGGCCGAGGCTGCCTCTCTTCCTTGCTCGGGCAGGCTTCGGCGTTCGTCGTCTCCGGAATACTAGCTGCCACCGTTGTATGTTTCTATGTTCGTTTGGTTTTGTCTGGATTATGTACACCTGTTGTCGTTTAGCGTCATTAGTGTCCTATAAGTTCTCGTTGTGTTTGTCAGGTGTTGTGTGTGATTGTTTTCGCTGTCGTGTTGGTGTGCTACTATTTACAGTGCGCTATTC
>NW_028157897.1:453489-466207 GCF_964263955.1 Coregonus lavaretus | reverse complement strand
CTGTGCGTAGTGGGTATTAGAATTACCCCCATTTACATACTGCAATCCCTCTCATCTCAGACCTGCTACTGATATAGATTACATTACATACTGCAATCCCTCTCATCTCAGACCTGCTACTGATATAGATTACATTACATACTGCAATCCCTCTCATCTCAGACCTGCTACTGATATAGATTACATTACATACTGCAATCCCTCTCAACTCAGACCTGCTACTGATATAGATTACATTACATACTGCAATCCCTCTCAACTCAGACCTGCTACTGATATAGATTACATTACATACTGCAATCCCTCTCAACTCAGACCTGCTACTGATATAGATTACATTACATACTGCAATCCCTCTCATCTCAGACCTGCTACTGATATAGATTACATTACATACTGCAATCCCTCTCATCTCAGACCTGCTACTGATATAGATTACATTACATACTGCAATCCCTCTCATCTCAGACCTGCTACTGATATAGATTACATTACATACTGCAATCCCTCTCATCTCAGACCTGCTACTGATATAGATTACATTACATACTGCAATCCCTCTCATCTCAGACCTGCTACTGATATAGATTACATTACATACTGCAATCCCTCTCATCTCAGACCTGCTACTGATATAGATTACATTACATACTGCAATCCCTCTCATCTCAGACCTGCTACTGATATAGATTACATTACATACTGCAATCCCTCTCATCTCAGACCTGCTACTGATATAGATTACATTACATACTGCAATCCCTCTCATCTCAGACCTGCTACTGATATAGATTACATTACATACTGCAATCCCTCTCATCTCAGACCTGCTACTGATATAGATTACATTACATACTGCAATCCCTCTCATCTCAGACCTGCTACTGATATAGATTACATTACATACTGCAATCCCTCTCATCTCAGACCTGCTACTGATATAGATTACATTACATACTGCAATCCCTCTCATCTCAGACCTGCTACTGATATAGATTACATTACATACTGCAATCCCTCTCATCTCAGACCTGCTACTGATATAGATTACATTACATACTGCAATCCCTCTCATCTCAGACCTGCTACTGATATAGATTACATTACATACTGCAATCCCTCTCATCTCAGACCTGCTACTGATATAGATTACATTACATACTGCAATCCCTCTCATCTCAGACCTGCTACTGATATAGATTACATTACATACTGCAATCCCTCTCATCTCAGACCTGCTACTGATATAGATTACATTACATACTGCAATCCCTCTCATCTCAGACCTGCTACTGATATAGATTACATTACATACTGCAATCCCTCTCATCTCAGACCTGCTACTGATATAGATTACATTACATACTGCAATCCCTCTCATCTCAGACCTGCTACTGATATAGATTACATTACATACTGCAATCCCTCTCATCTCAGACCTGCTACTGATATAGATTACATTACATACTGCAATCCCTCTCATCTCAGACCTGCTACTGATATAGATTACATTACATACTGCAATCCCTCTCATCTCAGACCTGCTACTGATATAGATTACATTACATACTGCAATCCCTCTCATCTCAGACCTGCTACTGATATAGATTACATTACATACTGCAATCCCTCTCATCTCAGACCTGCTACTGATATAGATTACATTACATACTGCAATCCCTCTCATCTCAGACCTGCTACTGATATAGATTACATTACATACTGCAATCCCTCTCATCTCAGACCTGCTACTGATATAGATTACATTACATACTGCAATCCCTCTCATCTCAGACCTGCTACTGATATAGATTACATTACATACTGCAATCCCTCTCATCTCAGACCTGCTACTGATATAGATTACATTACATACTGCAATCCCTCTCATCTCAGACCTGCTACTGATATAGATTACATTACATACTGCAATCCCTCTCATCTCAGACCTGCTACTGATATAGATTACATTACATACTGCAATCCCTCTCATCTCAGACCTGCTACTGATATAGATTACATTACATACTGCAATCCCTCTCATCTCAGACCTGCTACTGATATAGATTACATTACATACTGCAATCCCTCTCATCTCAGACCTGCTACTGATATAGATTACATTACATACTGCAATCCCTCTCATCTCAGACCTGCTACTGATATAGATTACATTACATACTGCAATCCCTCTCATCTCAGACCTGCTACTGATATAGATTACATTACATACTGCAATCCCTCTCATCTCAGACCTGCTACTGATATAGATTACATTACATACTGCAATCCCTCTCATCTCAGACCTGCTACTGATATAGATTACATTACATACTGCAATCCCTCTCATCTCAGACCTGCTACTGATATAGATTACATTACATACTGCAATCCCTCTCATCTCAGACCTGCTACTGATATAGATTACATTACATACTGCAATCCCTCTCATCTCAGACCTGCTACTGATATAGATTACATTACATACTGCAATCCCTCTCATCTCAGACCTGCTACTGATATAGATTACATTACATACTGCAATCCCTCTCATCTCAGACCTGCTACTGATATAGATTACATTACATACTGCAATCCCTCTCATCTCAGACCTGCTACTGATATAGATTACATTACATACTGCAATCCCTCTCAACTCAGACCTGCTACTGATATAGATTACATTACATACTGCAATCCCTCTCAACTCAGACCTGCTACTGATATAGATTACATTACATACTGCAATCCCTCTCATCTCAGACCTGCTACTGATATAGATTACATTACATACTGCAATCCCTCTCATCTCAGACCTGCTACTGATATAGATTACATTACATACTGCAATCCCTCTCATCTCAGACCTGCTACTGATATAGATTACATTACATACTGCAATCCCTCTCAACTCAGACCTGCTACTGATATAGATTACATTACATACTGCAATCCCTCTCATCTCAGACCTGCTACTGATATAGATTACATTACATACTGCAATCCCTCTCATCTCAGACCTGCTACTGATATAGATTACATTACATACTGCAATCCCTCTCATCTCAGACCTGCTACTGATATAGATTACATTACATACTGCAATCCCTCTCATCTCAGACCTGCTACTGATATAGATTACATTACATACTGCAATCCCTCTCATCTCAGACCTGCTACTGATATAGATTACATTACATACTGCAATCCCTCTCATCTCAGACCTGCTACTGATATAGATTACATTACATACTGCAATCCCTCTCATCTCAGACCTGCTACTGATATAGATTACATTACATACTGCAATCCCTCTCATCTCAGACCTGCTACTGATATAGATTACATTACATACTGCAATCCCTCTCATCTCAGACCTGCTACTGATATAGATTACATTACATACTGCAATCCCTCTCATCTCAGACCTGCTACTGATATAGATTACATACATACTGCAATCCCTCTCATCTCAGACCTGCTACTGATATAGATTACATTACATACTGCAATCCCTCTCATCTCAGACCTGCTACTGATATAGATTACATTACATACTGCAATCCCTCTCATCTCAGACCTGCTACTGATATAGATTACATTACATACTGCAATCCCTCTCATCTCAGACCTGCTACTGATATAGATTACATTACATACTGCAATCCCTCTCATCTCAGACCTGCTACTGATATAGATTACATTACATACTGCAATCCCTCTCATCTCAGACCTGCTACTGATATAGATTACATTACATACTGCAATCCCTCTCATCTCAGACCTGCTACTGATATAGATTACATTACATACTGCAATCCCTCTCATCTCAGACCTGCTACTGATATAGATTACATTACATACTGCAATCCCTCTCATCTCAGACCTGCTACTGATATAGATTACATTACATACTGCAATCCCTCTCAACTCAGACCTGCTACTGATATAGATTACATTACATACTGCAATCCCTCTCAACTCAGACCTGCTACTGATATAGATTACATTACATACTGCAATCCCTCTCATCTCAGACCTGCTACTGATATAGATTACATTACATACTGCAATCCCTCTCATCTCAGACCTGCTACTGATATAGATTACATTACATACTGCAATCCCTCTCAACTCAGACCTGCTACTGATATAGATTACATTACATACTGCAATCCCTCTCATCTCAGACCTGCTACTGATATAGATTACATTACATACTGCAATCCCTCTCATCTCAGACCTGCTACTGATATAGATTACATTACATACTGCAATCCCTCTCATCTCAGACCTGCTACTGATATAGATTACATTACATACTGCAATCCCTCTCATCTCAGACCTGCTACTGATATAGATTACATTACATACTGCAATCCCTCTCATCTCAGACCTGCTACTGATATAGATTACATTACATACTGCAATCCCTCTCAACTCAGACCTGCTACTGATATAGATTACATTACATACTGCAATCCCTCTCATCTCAGACCTGCTACTGATATAGATTACATTACATACTGCAATCCCTCTCATCTCAGACCTGCTACTGATATAGATTACATTACATACTGCAATCCCTCTCATCTCAGACCTGCTACTGATATAGATTACATTACATACTGCAATCCCTCTCATCTCAGACCTGCTACTGATATAGATTACATTACATACTGCAATCCCTCTCATCTCAGACCTGCTACTGATATAGATTACATTACATACTGCAATCCCTCTCAACTCAGACCTGCTACTGATATAGATTACATTACATACTGCAATCCCTCTCATCTCAGACCTGCTACTGATATAGATTACATTACATACTGCAATCCCTCTCATCTCAGACCTGCTACTGATATAGATTACATTACATACTGCAATCCCTCTCAACTCAGACCTGCTACTGATATAGATTACATTACATACTGCAATCCCTCTCATCTCAGACCTGCTACTGATATAGATTACATTACATACTGCATCCCTCTCATCTCAGACCTGCTACTGATATAGATTACATTACATACTGCAATCCCTCTCAACTCAGACCTGCTACTGATATAGATTACATTACATACTGCAATCCCTCTCATCTCAGACCTGCTACTGATATAGATTACATTACATACTGCAATCCCTCTCAACTCAGACCTGCTACTGTTATAGATTACATTACATACTGCAATCCCTCTCATCTCAGACCTGCTACTGATATAGATTACATTACATACTGCAATCCCTCTCAACTCAGACCTGCTACTGATATAGATTACATTACATACTGCAATCCCTCTCATCTCAGACCTGCTACTGATATAGATTACATTACATACTGCAATCCCTCTCAACTCAGACCTGCTACTGATATAGATTACATTACATACTGCAATCCCTCTCTACTCAGACCTGCTACTGATATAGATTACATTACATACTGCAATCCCTCTCATCTCAGACCTGCTACTGATATAGATTACATTACATACTGCAAATCACATTTCATTTGTCACATGCGCCGAATACAATGGGTGTGACTTTACCGTGAAATCCTTGCTTACGAGCCCTTCCAAACAATGCGGAGTTACAAAATTATAATTAAAAAAATAGTAACACGAGGAATAAAATACAAGAATGAAGCTTTATACAGGGAGTACCAGTACCAGATCAATGTGGAGCTATATACAGGGAGTACCAGTACCAGATCAATGTGGAGCTATATACAGGGAGTACCAGTACCAGATCAATGTGGAGGGGTAATAGCTATAGTGCATTGGGAAAGTATTCAGACCCCTTGACTATTTCCACATTTTGTTATGTTACAGCCTTATTCTAAAATGGATTAAATAGTTGTTTTGTCCTAATCAATCTACACACAATACCCCATAATGAAAAAGCAAAAAACAGGTTTGTTAGAAATGATTGCAAATGAATAAAAAATAAAAAACGGAAATATCACATTTACAGAAGTATTCAGACCCTTTACTCAGTACTTTGTTGAAGCACCTCTCAAGCTCTGTCAGGATGCATGGGGAGCGTCACTGCACAGCTATTTTCAGGTCTCTCCAGAGATGTTAGATCGGGTTCAAGTCCGGGCTCTGGCTGGACCACTCAAGGACATTGAGAGACTTGTCCCGAAGCCACTCCTGCGTTGTCTTGGCTGTGTGCTTAGGGTTGTTGTCCTGATGGAAGGTGAACCTTCGCCCCAGTCTGAGGTCCTGAGCGCTCTGGAGCAGGTTTTCATAAAGGATCTCGATGTACTTTGCTCCATTCATCTCTCCCTCAAGCCTGACTAGTCTCCCAGTCCCTGCCGCTGAAAAACATCCCCACAGCATGATGCTGCCACCACCATGCTTCACCGTAGGGATGGTGCCAGGTTTCCTCCAGACGTGACACTTGGCATTCAGGCCAAATAGTTCAATCTTGGTTTCATCAGACCAGAGAATTTTGTTTCTCATGGTCTGAGAGTCCTTTAGGTGCCTTTTGGAAATCTCCAAGCGAGCTGTCATGTGCCTGATTGGTGGAGTGTTGCAGAGATGGTTGTCCTTCTGGAAGGTTCTCCCATCTCCACAGAGGAACTCTGGAGTTCTGTCAGAGTGACCATCGGGTTCTTGGTCCCCTCCCTGACCAAGGCCCTTCTCCCCCGATTGCTCAGTTTGGCCGGGTGGCCAGCTCTAGGAAGAGTCTTGGTGGTTCCAAACTTCTTCCATTTAAGAATGATGGAGACATTTTTGGTACCCTTCCCTAGATCTGTGCCTCAACACAATCCTGTCTCGGAGCTCTACGGACAATTCCCTCGACCTCATGGCTTGGTTTTTGCTCTGACATGCACTGTCAACTGTGGGACCTTATATAGACAGGTGTGTGCCTTTCCAAATCATGTCCAATCAATTGAATTTACTCCAATCAAGTTGTAGAAACATCTCAAGAATGATCAATGGAAATAGGATGCACCTGAGCTCAATTTCGAGTCTCATAGCAAACGGTCTGAATACTTATTTATGTACATAAGGTATTTGTTTTTTATTTGAAATAATTTGCCAACAATTCTAAAAACCTGTTTTTGCTTTGTCATTATGGGGTATTGTGTGTAGATTGATGAGGAAAAACATTAATAATACATTAGAATAAGGCTGTAACTTAACAAAATGTGGAAAGGGGAAGGGGTCGGAATACCATCTATTGGCTTATTTGGTGATGTGGAGTGCAGGTAATTCTTTTAAATGCGTTATGAAATGTGACAGTGTGTTGACGAGAAACATGCAGCTATGACGATTTCCTGATTTTACAGACGGACCACATTGTTATTTTACCCACTGATAGAACATTGGCTTTCACCAAATGTGGTCCGTCTGAACGCTGCGCTGTAGTCTATGAACAGCATTCTCACAAAGTTATTTCCCCTCTTGTCCAGGTGGGAAAGGGCAGTGTGAAGTGCAATTGAGATAGCGTGATCTGTGGATCTGTTGAGGTGGTATGCGAATTGTAGTGGGTCTAGGGGTGTCTGGGATGATGGAGTTGATGTGTGTCATGACCAGCCTTTCAAAGCACTTCATAATACAGAGTACTACATTTAGGAAGGTTACCTTGGAGTTCTTGGGAAAAGGGACAATGGTGATCAGCTTGAAACATGTTGTGATTACAGATGGGGACACTTGCCAATTGGTCTGTGCGTGCTTTGAGAACGTGCCCTGGTGTTCCGTCTGGCTCGGCGGCCTTGAGTATTAACCAGTTAAAAAGTTTTACTCACATCGGCCACGGAGAGCAGGATCACACAGTCATCTAGAACAACAAGGGCTTTCATGCAAGACTCAGTGTTGTATTCCTCGAAGTCATAAAAGGCATTTAGCTCGTTTGAGAGTTCTGCATCACTGGGCGACTCACGGTTTCCTGTATATCTGCGTTATCATCTGCAAGCCCTGCCACATACGACGAGCGTCAGAGCCATTGAATAAGATTCCACCTTCCTCCTGTTGTCCTTTTGCATGCTTGATGTCTCGTCGGAGGTCGTAGCGGGTTTTCTTGTCTGCGTCCGTGTCCGTGTCCTGTTCCTTGTAAGCGGTAGCTCTAGCCTTTAGCCCAGTGAGGCTATTGCCTGTAATACATGTTTTATGGTTTGTAAACATTCGTATAGTCACTGTGCACTAGCTACAGTACATACTGTAGAGTTCTGGTTCCCAACCAAACTGTGGCTTGCGGCAGGGGTCCAGGTGGGTCGTGGGATTACCTTGTTGGTGCATTGTTACATATATAGTTATTATACTGTCAATTTCATAAAATTGGTCAAAAGAGCCCAAACTCAAATCGACATTCAGTTAAATGTTTTTACATTCAGTTAAAGGGGCAATCAGCAGTTGCTACATCCATTTTTGGATTGATAAGTTCATGAAATGTACCCATTGACTCTTGAAAAATATAATTTATGAATGCCTCATGAGCTTAGTTCAACTGTCGTACCCCGTCAGAACCAGAAATATCAGCTGTTTTAAACCAATGTTTGTAAACAAAGTAAATGTAAACAAACACTATATAGGCTCAAAACATGGTGAAAACTAATGTTGATATCATGGATGGTCAGTCCTTGCAGCTCTGTCTTTGAATTTGATTTGAGAGTAGTTACATTACTCCAGCCCCATCCCTCAGCTTTTTACCGAAACGGGCAGGGAGAGGATTTGTTCAACCGCTGATTGCCGCTTTAAGGCTTGAATTCATGAATTGTACTTATTCATTTGGTCTGGGTATGTTTTTTCATTGTTCAACCCTTGGTGAGTCATGAAGCAAAACGTTTGGGAAGCCCTGAGCTACAGCATATGAGGTACTGCTGATATAGCTGATGTGACAGAGGATACAGGCTGAAGTCCTCGAGGTAGAAAGGCTGTTATTGGATAAGGTTTAAAGAGGTAGAAAGGCTGTTATTGGATAAGGTTTAAAGAGGTAGAAAGGCTGTTATTGGATAAGGTTTAAAGAGGTAGAAAGGCTGTTATTGGATAAGGTTTAAAGAGGTAGAAAGGCTGTTATTGGATACGTTTTATCACTGAAATGTTTTAAGATGCGATCAGGAGCCAAAATACTGTTGCATGTTAAATGGAACATATTCACAAGGAGTTTAGTTAATAATTCTTATAACGTTCAGAACAAACTGAATGTGTTGCTGAAATATGAGCGTTCTTTATTTACAACGCTATAATAGTAGGACAGTATTTATTCATTTAATACTAAAATATCCGTCTAGCTCACTTATGAAATTTGCACCCAAAAAAGCTTTATTTATTATTTAGCATCCATTATTTATCATTAACACTCAAGAGTTTCATCTGTTCAGGAGAAAGTTGTAAGATGCTGAGTTTCATCTCATGTTCAATAGTTCGCCTAATTTCAGTTTGGGACAAAACAAGCTATGTATAGTGTAGAGAATCATTGTACCATCAAAAACGCAGTGAAATATATTTTCAGTAACCAAAAATATTGTATTTTCAGCTGTTGGAAGCTGTTTGGCGCTAGGGTGTACAAAACTGAAACTAAACTTTAGAACGGGAAGCGTAGAAATAGCGCACATAGACCAGATCTACTGCTTCTTAGACTTGCTTTCAACGAGAATGACTGATCTATAACTCATATTTCTATGTGAATTTGGTCTGGTCGCCCAAAGAGTTAGATATTGTCAGAGAAGGTGTATTTTCCTCTGTGTGGAAAACTAGTGGCTGAATAGAATGACAACGTGGTTCCATGAAGCTCTGCCGTTCTGCTTATCAATGATATATAGTATACATATTACACACGCCTTACATATGCACTAACCTGTACACGCAGTGGCCAGTTTATTAGTCATGAGAAGATATATAAACTTGAATTCCCTGTATACAATATATTCAGGTGAAGTTACCTTTGTTTTTATTCATGTTTTAATTAATTATTCTTATGGAAAATGTTGATTTGATTTCAATGGGAAATTCTAATCACCTCTTGATTCTATGCATTAAATCTGAAGAACTGATGGAATGAAAGCCTGATGTGTAAATCTGAAGAAGAGCACAAAATAAAGCTTTGAATGAGTAACAAATCAATCTGTATCATCTCTGTGTTTGTATGTGAGATGCTCGTGAAAGAGAACATAGCATAATAGTGAGTGAAATTGATTGATTGAACAGGACCATTTAATTTCCTGTCAACAAACATTGAAGACGATCTCGATCTGCTGATGTTTTCTCTTTTATTGGATTCCTGATATCTCTTATCAGACAGAAGTCCTTGTAGTTGTCTTCCACCAGGGGGCAGCAAACACCAGCCTGACTGTAAACCCCTAGTCGTCTTCCACCAGGGGGCAGCAAACACCAATCTGACTCTAAACCCCTAGTTGTCTTCCACCAGGAGGCAGCAAACACCAATCTGGCTCTAACACCAGTATGACCCACTTCTAGACCGAGCAGTCAGGCCTGGATGTTTTTTTGTATTACTTTGGTAGGGACCATTCTGAAATAGTAAGACAATTCATACATATTCATGGATTTTCTCTTTCACTTCCCATGTGGCTTATAATACAACATCAGTAGAACCCTAACCTGGCAGTCATGTCCCATATGTAGTGAACCAGTAGAACCCTAACCTGGCAGTCATGTCCCATATGTAGTGAACCAGTAGAACCCTAACCTGGCAGTCATGTCCCATATGTAGTGAACCAGTAGAACCCTAACCTGGCAGTCATGTCCCATATGTAGTGAACCAGTAGAACCCTAACCTGGCAGTCATGTCCCATACGTAGTGAACCAGTAGAACCCTAACCTGACAGTCATGTCCCATACGTAGTGAACCAGTAGAACCCTAACCTGGCAGTCATGTCCCATATGTAGTGAACCAGTAGAACCCTAACCTGACAGTCATGTCCCATACGTAGTGAACCAGTAGAACCCTAACCTGGCAGTCATGTCCCATATGTAGTGAACCAGTAGAACCCTAACCTGGCAGTCATGTCCCATATGTAGTGAACCAGTAGAACCCTAACCTGGCAGTCATGTCCCATATGTAGTGAACCAGTAGAACCCTAACCTGGCAGTCATGTCCCATATGTAGTGAACCAGTAGAACCCTAACCTGACAGTCATGTCCCATATGTAGTGAACCAGTAGAACCCTAACCTGACAGTCATGTCCCATATGTAGTGAACCAGTAGAACCCTAACCTGACAGTCATGTCCCATACGTAGTGAACCAGTAGAACCCTAACCTGGCAGTCATGTCCCATATGTAGTGAACCAGTAGAACCCTAACCTGGCAGTCATGTCCCATATGTAGTGAACCAGTAGAACCCTAACCTGGCAGTCATGTCCCATACGTAGTGAACCAGTAGAACCCTAACCTGACAGTCATGTCCCATACGTAGTGAACCAGTAGAACCCTAACCTGGCAGTCATGTCCCATATGTAGTGAACCAGTAGAACCCTAACCTGACAGTCATGTCCCATACGTAGTGAACCAGTAGAACCCTAACCTGGCAGTCATGTCCCATATGTAGTGAACCAGTAGAACCCTAACCTGGCAGTCATGTCCCATATGTAGTGAACCAGTAGAACCCTAACCTGGCAGTCATGTCCCATATGTAGTGAACCAGTAGAACCCTAACCTGGCAGTCATGTCCCATATGTAGTGAACCAGTAGAACCCTAACCTGACAGTCATGTCCCATATGTAGTGAACCAGTAGAACCCTAACCTGACAGTCATGTCCCATATGTAGTGAACCAGTAGAACCCTAACCTGACAGTCATGTCCCATACGTAGTGAACCAGTAGAACCCTAACCTGGCAGTCATGTCCCATATGTAGTGAACCAGTAGAACCCTAACCTGGCAGTCATGTCCCATATGTAGTGAACCAGTAGAACCCTAACCTGGCAGTCATGTCCCATACGTAGTGAACCAGTAGAACCCTAACCTGACAGTCATGTCCCATACGTAGTGAACCAGTAGAACCCTAACCTGGCAGTCATGTCCCATATGTAGTGAACCAGTAGAACCCTAACCTGACAGTCATGTCCCATACGTAGTGAACCAGTAGAACCCTAACCTGGCAGTCATGTCCCATATGTAGTGAACCAGTAGAACCCTAACCTGGCAGTCATGTCCCATATGTAGTGAACCAGTAGAACCCTAACCTGGCAGTCATGTCCCATATGTAGTGAACCAGTAGAACCCTAACCTGGCAGTCATGTCCCATATGTAGTGAACCAGTAGAACCCTAACCTGACAGTCATGTCCCATATGTAGTGAACCAGTAGAACCCTAACCTGACAGTCATGTCCCATATGTAGTGAACCAGTAGAACCCTAACCTGGCAGTCATGTCCCATATGTAGTGAACCAGTAGAACCCTAACCTGACAGTCATGTCCCATATGTAGTGAACCAGTAGAACCCTAACCTGACAGTCATGTCCCATATGTAGTGAACCAGTAGAACCCTAACCTGACAGTCATGTCCCATACGTAGTGAACCAGTAGAACCCTAACCTGGCAGTCATGTCCCATATGTAGTTAACCAGTAGAACCCTAACCTGACAGTCATGTCCCATATGTAGTGAACCAGTAGAACCCTAACCTGGCAGTCATGTCCCATATGTAGTGAATCAGTAGAACCCTAACCTGACAGTCATGTCCCATATGTAGTGAACCAGTAGAACCCTAACCTGACAGTCATGTCCCATATGTAGTGAACCAGTAGAACCCT